>NW_019272221.1:74501-90237 GCF_002738345.1 Cucurbita maxima
CACTCCGTTTCTTCGAAAATCTATTCCAAATTATCAAGCCTAATCATTCCCCACAAAACTTTTTAAAAATGTCGATCGTGACTCTGTTTTTTTAGCACGTACTTCAAACGTCCCAGATTTGGGTTTCTGAAGTAGGGTTCGATTTGAAGGACTCTTTTACTGTTTTGATGGACTCCGTTTGTTCGAAATTGTATTCTACATCATCAAGCCTAATCATTCCCCACAAAACTTTTTAAAAATGTCGATCGTGACTCGGTTATTTTAGCACGTACTTCAAACGTCCCAGATTTGGGTTTCCGAAGTAGGGTTCAATTTGAAGGACTCTTTTACTCTTTTGATGGACTCCGTTTGTTCGAAATTGTATTCTACATCATCAAGCCTAATCATTCCCCACAAAACTTTTTAAAAATGTCGATCGTGACTCGGTTATTTTAGCACGTACTTCAAACGTCCCAGATTTGGATTTATGAAGTAGGGTTCGATTTGAAGGACTCTTTTACTTTTTTGATGCACTCCGATTGTTGGAAATTCTGTTCTAAATCATCAATCGTAAACATTCCTCACAAAACTTTAGAAAAACGTCAACCGTGACTCGGTTTTTTTAGCACGTACTTCAATCGTTCCAGATTTGAGTTTCGGAAATAGGGTTCGATTTGAAGAACTCCTTTACTATTTTGATGCACTTCGTTTCTTCGAAAATCTATTCTAAGTCATCAAGCCTAATCATTCCCCATAAAACTTTTGAAAAACGTCGACCGTGACTAGTTTTTTTAGCACGTACTTCAAACGTCCCAGATTTGGGTTTCCGAAGTAGGGTTCGATTTGAAGAACTCCTTTACTGTTTTGATGCACTCCGTTTCTTCGAAAATCTATTCTAAATCATCAAGCCTAATCATTCCCCACAAAACTTTTTAAAAATGTCGATCGTGACTAGGTTTTTTTAGCACGTACTTCAAACGTCCCAGATTTGGGTTTCCGAAGTAGGGTTCGATTTGAAGGACTCTTTTACTGTTTGGATGCACTCCGATTGTTGGAAATTCTGTTCTAAATCATAAACCGTAAACATTCCTCACAAAACTTTAGAAAAACGTCGACCGTGACTCGGTTTTTTTAGCACGTACTTCAATCGTCCCAGATTTGAGTTTCGAAAATAGGGTTCGATATGAAGCACTCTTTTACTGTTTTGATGCACTCCGTTTGTTCGAAATTGTATTCTAAATCATCAAGCCTAATCATTCCCCACAAATGTTTTGAAAAACGTCGACCGTGACTCAGTTTTTTTAAAACGTACTTCAAACGTCCCAGATTAGGGTTTCCGAAGTAGGGTTCAATTTGAAGAACTCCTTTACTGTTTTGATGCACTCCGTTTCTTCTAAAATCTATTCTAAATCATCAAGCCTAATCATTCCCCACAAAACTTTTTAAAAATGTCGATCGTGACTCTGTTTTTTTAGCACGTACTTCAAACGTCCCAGATTTGGGTTTCCGAAGTAGGGTTCGATTTGAAGGACTCTTTTACTGTTTTGTTAAACTCCGTTTGTTGGAAATTCTGTTCTAAATCATCAACCGTAAACATTCCTCACAAAACTTTAAAAAAAACGTCGACCGTGACTCTGTTTTTTTAGCACATACTTCAATCGTACAAGATTTGAGTTTCGGAAATAGGGTTCGATATGAAGAACTCCTTTACTGTTTTGATGCACTCCGTTTCTTCGAAAATCTATTCTAAATTATCAAGCCTAATCATTCCCCACAAAACTTTTTAAAAATGTCGATCGTGACTCGGTTTTTTTAGCACGTACTTCAAACGTCCCAGATTTAAGTTTCCGAAGTAGGGTTCGATTTGAAGGACTCTTTTACTGTTTTGATGCACTCCGTTTCTTCGAAATTCTGTTCTAAATCATCAACCGTAAACATTCCTCACAAAACTTTAGAAAAACGTCGACCGTGACTCAGTTTTTTTAGCACGTACTTCAAACGTCCCAGATTTGAGTTTCGGAAATAGGGTTCGATTTGAAGCACTCTTTTACTGTTTTGATGCACTCCGTTTGTTTGAAATTGTATTCTACATCATCAAGCCTAATCATTCCCCACAAAAATTTTGAAAAACGTCGACCGTGACTCGGTTTTTTTAAAACGTACTTCAAACGTCTCAGATTTGGGTTGAGAAGTAAGGTTCGATTTGAAGAACTCCTTTACTGTTTTAATGCACTCCGTTTCTTCGAATGGGTTGAGAAGTAAGGTTCGATTTGAAGAACTCCTTTACTGTTTTAATGCACTCCGTTTCTTCGAAAATCTATTGAAGTAAGGTTCGATTTGAAGAACTCCTTTACTGTTTTAATGCACTCCGTTTCTTCGAAAATCTATTCTACATCATCAAGCCTAATCTTTCCCCACAAAAATTTTGAAAAACGTCGACCGTGACTCGGTTTTTTTAAAACGTACTTCAAACGTCTCAGATTTGGGTTGAGAAGTAAGGTTCGATTTGAAGAACTCCTTTACTATTTTGATGCACTCCGTTTCTTCGAAAATCTATTCTAAGTCATCAAGCCTAATCATTCCCCACAAAACTTTTTAAAAATGTCGATCGTGACTAGTTTTTTTAGCACGTACTTCAAACGTCCCAGATTTGGGTTTCCGAAGTAGGGTTCGATTTGAAGGACTCTTTTACTCTTTCGATGGACTCTGTTTGTTCGAAATTGTATTCTACATCATCAAGCCTAATCGTTCCCCACAAAACGTTTTAAAAATGTCGATCGTGACTCGGTTTTTTTAGCACGTACTTCAAACGTCCCAGATTTGGGTTTCCGAAGTAGGGTTCGATTTGAAGGACTCTTTTACTGTTTTGATGCACTCCGTTTGTTGGAAATTCTGTTCTAAATCATCAACCGTAAACATTCCTCACAAAACTTTAGAAAAACGTCGACCGTGACTCGGTTTTTTTAGCACGTACTTCAAACGTCCCAGATTTGGGTTTCCGAAGTACGGTTCGATTTGAAGCACTCTTTTACTGTTTTGATGCACTCCGTTTGTTCGAAATTGTATTCTACATCATCAAGCCTAATCATTCCCCACAAAAGTTTTGAAAAACGTCGACCGTGACTCAGTTTTTTTAAAACGTACTTCAAACGTCCCAGATTTGGGTTTTCGAAGTAGGGTTCGATTTGAAGAACTCCTTTACTGTTTTGATGCACTCCGTTTCTTCGAAAATCTATTCTAAATCATCAAGCCTAAACATTCCCCACAAAACTTTTTAAAAATGTCGATCGTGACTCGGTTTTTTTAGCACGTACTTCAAACGTCCCAGATTTGGGTTTCCGAAGTAGGGTTCGATTTGAAGGACTCTTTTACTGTTTTGATGCACTCTGATTGTTGCAAATTCTTTTCTAAATCATCAACCGTAAACATTCCTCACAAAACTTTAAAAAAAACGTCGACCGTGACTCTGTATTTTTAGCACATACTTCAATTGTACCAGATTTGAGTTCCGGAAATAGGATTCGATATGAAGCACTCTTTTACTGTTTTGATGCACTCCGTTTGTTCAAAATTGTATTCTACATCATCAAGCCTAATCATTCCCCACAAAAGTTTTGAAAAACGTCGACCGTGACTCAGTTTTTTAAAACGTACACTTCAAACGTCCCAGATTTGGGTTTTCGAAGTAGGGTTCGATTTGAAGAACTCCTTTACTGTTTTGATGCACTCCGTTTCTTCGAAAATCTATTCTAAATCATCAAGCCTAAACATTCCCCACAAAACTTTTTAAAAATGTCGATCGTGACTCGGTTTTTTTAGCACGTACTTCAAACGTCCCAGATTTGGGTTTCCGAAGTAGGGTTCGATTTGAAGGACTCTTTTACTGTTTTGATGCACTCCGTTTGTTGGAAATTCTGTTCTAAATCATCAACCGTAAACATTCCTCACAAAACTTTAGAAAAACGTCGACCGTGACTCGGTTTTTTTAGCACGTACTTCAAACGTCCCAGATTTGGGTTTCCGAAGTACGGTTCGATTTGAAGCACTCTTTTACTGTTTTGATGCACTCCGTTTGTTCGAAATTGTATTCTACATCATCAAGCCTAATCATTCCCCACAAAAGTTTTGAAAAACGTCGACCGTGACTCAGTTTTTTAAAACGTACTTCAAACGTCCCAGATTTGGGTTTTCGAAGTAGGGTTCGATTTGAAGAACTCCTTTACTGTTTTCATGCACTCCGTTTCTTCTAAAATCTATTCTAAATCATCAAGCCTAATCGTTCCCCACAAAACTTTTTAAAAATGTCGATCGTGACTCTGTTTTTTTAGCACGTACTTCAAACGTCCCAGATTTGGGTTTCCGAAGTAGGGTTCTATTTGAAGGACTATTTACTCTTTTGATGGACTCCGTTTGTTCGAAATTGTATTCTACATCATCAAGCCTAATCATTCCACACAAAACTTTTTAAAAATGTCGATCGTGACTCGGTTATTTTAGCACGTACTTCAAACGTCCCAGATTTGGATTTCCGAAGTAGGGTTCGATTTGAAGGACTCTTTTACTGTTTTGATGCACTCCGATTGTTGGAAATTCTGTTCTAAATCATCAATCGTAAACATTCCTCACAAAACTTTAGAAAAACGTCAACCGTGACTCGGTTTTTTTAGCACGTACTTCAATCGTTCCAGATTTGAGTTTCGGAAATAGGGTTTGATTTGAAGAACTCCTTTACTATTTTGATGCACTCCGTTTCTTCGAAAATCTATTCTAAGTCATCAAGCCTAATCATTCCCCACAAAACTTTTTAAAAATGTCGATGGTGACTAGTTTTTTTAGCACGTACTTCAAACGTCCCAAATTTGGGTTTCTGAAGTAGGGTTCGATTTGAAGGACTCTTTTACTCTTTTGATGGACTCCGTTTGTTCGAAATTGTATTCTACATCATCAAGCCTAATCATTCCCCACAAAACGTTTTAAAAATGTCGATCGTGACTCGGTTTTTTTAGCACGTACTTCAAACGTCCCAGATTTGGGTTTCCGAAGTAGGGTTCGATTTGAAGGACTCTTTTACTGTTTTGATGCACTCCGTTTGTTGGAAATTCTGTTCTAAATCATCAACCGTAAACATTCCTCACAAAACTTTAGAAAAACGTCGACCGTGACTCGGTTTTTTTAGCACGTACTTCAAACGTCCCAGATTTGGGTTTCCGAAGTACGGTTCGATTTGAAGCACTCTTTTACTGTTTTGATGCACTCCGTTTGTTCGAAATTGTATTCTACATCATCAAGCCTAATCATTCCCCACAAAACGTTTTAAAAATGTCGATCATGACTCGATTTTTTTGCACGTACTTCAAACGTCCCAGATTTGGGTTTCGAAGTAGGGTTCAATTTGAAGGACTCTTTTACTGTTTTTATGCACTCTGATTGTTGGAAATTCTGTTCTAAATCATCAACCGTAAACATTCCTCACAAAACTTTAAAAAAAACGTCGACCGTGACTCTATATTTTTAGCACATACTTCAATCGTACCAGATTTGAGTTTCGGAAATAGGGTTCGATATGAAGCACTCTTTTACTGTTTTGATGCACTCTGTTTGTTCGAAATTGTATTCTACATCATCAAGCCTAATCATTCCCCACAAATGTTTTGAAAAACGTCGACCGTGACTCAGTTTTTTTAAAACGTACTTCAAACGTCCCAGATTTTGGTTTTCGAAGTAGGGTTCGATTTGAAGAACTCATTTACTGTTTTTATGCACTCCGTTTCTTCGAAAATCTATTCTAAATTATCAAGCCTAATCATTCCCCACAAAACTTTTTAAAAATGTCGATCGTGACTCGGTTTTTTGAGCACGTACTTCAAACGTCCCAGATTTGGGTTTCAGAAGTAGGGTTCGATTTGAAGGACTCTTTTACTGTTTTGATGCATTTCGTTTGTTGGAAATTCTGTTCTAAATCATCAACCGTAAACATTCCTCACAAAACTTTAGAAAAACGTCGACCGTGACTCGGTTTTTTTAGCACGTACTTCAAACGTCCCAGATTTGGGTTTCCGAAGTACGGTTCGATTTGAAGCACTCTTTTACTGTTTTGATGCACTCCGTTTGTTCGAAATTGTATTCTACATCATCAAGCCTAATCATTCCCCACAAAAGTTTTGAAAAACGTCGACCGTGACTCAGTGTTTTTAAAACGTACTTCAAACGTCCCAAATTTGGGTTTTCGAAGTAGTGTTCGATTTGAAGAACTCCTTTACTGTTTTGATGCACTCTGTTTCTTCGAAAATCTATTCTAAATCATCAAGCCTAATCATTCCCCACAAAACGTTTTAAAAATATCGATCTCGACTCGGTTTTTTTAGCACGTACTTCAAACGTCCCAGATTTGGGTTTCTGAAGTAGGGTTCGATTTGGACTCGGTTTTTTTAGCACGTACTTCAAACGTCCCAGATTTGGGTTTCTGAAGTAGGGTTCGATTTGGAGGACTCTTTTACTGTTTTGATGCACTCCGATTGTTGGAAATTCTGTTCTAAATCATCAACCGTAAACATTCCCCACAAAACTTTAGAAACACGTCGACCGAGACTCGGTTTTTTTAGCACATACTTCAATCGTCCCAGATTTGAGTTTCGGAAATAGGGTTCGATTTGAAGAACTTCTTTACTATTTTGATGCACTCCGTTTCTTCGAAAATCTATTCTAAATCATCAAGCCTAATCATTCCCCACAAAACTTTTTAAAAATGTCGATCGTGACTCCGTTTTTTTAGCACGTACTTCAAACGTCCCAGATTTGGGTTTTCGAAGTAGGGTTCGATTTGAAGAACTCCTTTACTGTTTTGATGCACTCCGTTTCTTCTAAAATCTATTCTAAATCATCAAGCCTAATCATTCCCCACAAAACTTTTTAAAAATGTCGATCGTGACTCGGTTTTTTTAGCACGTACTTCAAACGTCCCAGATTTGGGTTTCCGAAGTAGGGTTCGATTTGAAGGACTCTTTTACTGTTTTGATGCACTCCGTTTGTTGGAAATTCTGTTCTAAATCATCAACCGTAAACATTCCTCACAAAACTTTAGAAAAACGTCGACCGTGACTCGGTTTTTTTAGCACGTACTTCAAACGTCCCAGATTTGGGTTTCCGAAGTACGGTTCGATTTGAAGCACTCTTTTACTGTTTTGATGCACTCCGTTTGTTCGAAATTGTATTCTACATCATCAAGCCTAATCATTCCCCACAAAAGTTTTGAAAAACGTCGACCGTGACTCAGTTTTTTTAGCACGTACTTCAAACGTCCCAGATTTGGGTTTTCGAAGTAGGGTTCGATTTGAAGAACTCCTTTACTGTTTTGATGCACTCCGTTTCTTCGAAAATCTATTCTAAATCATCAAGCCTAAACATTCCCCACAAAACTTTTTAAAAATGTCGATCGTGACTCGGTTTTTTTAGCACGTACTTCAAACGTCCCAGATTTGGGTTTTCGAAGTAGGGTTCGATTTGATGAACTCCTTTACTGTTTTGATGCACTCCGTTTCTTCTAAAATCTATTCTAAATCATCAAGCCTAATCATTCCCCACAAAACTTTAGAAAAATGTCGATCGTGACTCTGTTTTTTTAGCACGTACTTCAAACGTCCCAGATTTGGGTTTCCGAAGTAGGGTTCGATTTGAAGGACTCTTTTACTGTTTTGATAAACTCCGTTTGTTGGAAATTCTGTTCTAAATCATCAACCGTAAACATTCCTCACAAAACTTTAGAAAAACGTCGACCGTGACTCGGTTTTTTTAGCACGTACTTCAAACGTCCCAGATTTGGGTTTCCGAAGTACGGTTCGATTTGAAGCACTCTTTTACTGTTTTGATGCACTCCGTTTGTTCGAAATTGTATTCTACATCATCAAGCCTAATCATTCCCCACAAAAGTTTTGAAAAACGTCGACCGTGACTCAGTTTTTTTAAAACGTACTTCAAACGTCCCAGATTTGGGTTTTCGAAGTAGGGTTCGATTTGAAGAACTCCTTTACTGTTTTGATGCACTCCGTTTCTTCGAAAATCTATTCTAAATCATCAAGCCTAAACATTCCCCACAAAACTTTTTAAAAATGTCGATCGTGACTCGGTTTTTTTAGCACGTACTTCAAACGTCCCAGATTTGGGTTTCCGAAGTAGGGTTCGATTTGAAGGACTCTTTTACTGTTTTGATAAACTCCGTTTGTTGGAAATTCTGTTCTAAATCATCAACCGTAAACATTCCTCTTAAAACTTTAGAAAAACGTCGACCGTGACTCGGTTTTTTTAGCACGTACTTCAATCGTCCCATATTTGAGTTTCGAAAATAGGGTTCGATTTGAAGAACTCCTTTACTGTTTTTATGCACTCGGTTTCTTCGAAAATATATTCTAAATCATCAAGTCTAATCATTCACAACAAAACTTTTTAAAAATGTCGATCGTGACTCAGTTTTTTTAGCACGTACTTCAAACGTCCCAGATTTGGGTTTCCGAAGTAGGGTTCGATTTGAAGGACACTTTTACTGTTTTGATGCACTCCGATTGTTGGAAATTATGTTCTAAATCATCAACCGTAAACATTCCTCACAAAACTTTAGAAAAACATCGACCGCGACTCGGTTTTTTTAGCACGTACCTCAAACATCCCAGATTTGTGTTTCGGAAATAGGGTTCGATTTGAAGCACTCTTTTACTGTTTTGGTAAACTCCGTTTGTTCGAAATTGTATTCTACATCATCAAGCCTAATCATTCCCCACAAAACTTTTTAAAAATGTCGATCGTGACTCGGTTTTTTTAGCAGTACTTCAAACGTCCCAGATTTGGGTTTCCGAAGTAGGGTTCGATTTGAAGGACTCTTTTACTGTTTTGAAGCACTCCGATTGTTGGAAATTCTGTTCTAAATCATCAACCGTAAACATTCCTCACAAAACTTTAGAAAAACGTCGACCGTGACTCGGTTTTTTTAGCACGAACTTCAATCGTCCAAGATTTGAGTTTCGGAAATAGGGTTCGATTTGAAGAACTCCTTTACTGTTTTCATGCACTCCGTTTCTTCGAAAATCTATTCTAAATCATCAATCCTTATCGATCCCCACAAAACTTTTTAAAAATGTCGATCGTGACTTTGTTTTTTTAGCACGTACTTCAAACGTCAGAGATTTGGGTTTCCGAAGTAGGGTTCGATTTGAAGGACTCTTTTTCTGTTTTTATGCACTCCGATTGTTGGAAATTCTGTTCTAAATCATCAACCGTAAACATTCCTCACAAAACTTTAGAAAAACGTCGACCGTGACTCGGTTTTTTTAGCACGTACTTCAATCGTCCCAGATTTGAGTTTCGAAAATAGGGTTCGATATGAAGCACTCTTTTACTGTTTTGATGCACTCCGTTTGTTCGAAATTGTATTCTACATCATCAAGCCTAATCAGTCCCCACAAAAGTTTTGAAAAACGTCGACCGTGACTCAGTTTTTTTAAAACGTACTTCAAATGTCCCAGATTTGGGTTTTCGAAGTAGGGTTCGATTTGAAGAACTCCTTTACTGTTTTGATGCACTCCGTTTCTTCGAAAATCTATAGTAAATCATCAAGCCTAATCATTCCCCACAAAACTTTTTAAACATGTCGATCGTGACTCATTTTTTTTAACACGTACTTCAATCGTCCCAGATTTGAGTTTCGGAAATAGGGTTCGATATGAAGCACTCTTTTACTATTTTGATGCACTCCGTTTGTTCGAAATTGTATTCTACATCATCAAGCCTAATCATTCCCCACAAAAGTTTTGAAAAAGGTCGACCGTGACTCAGTTTTTTTAAAACGTACTTCAAACGTCCCAGATTTGGGTTTTCGAAGTAGGGTTCGATTTGAAGAACTCCTTTACTTTTTTGATGCACTCCGTTTCTTCGAAAATCTATTCTAAATCATCAAGCCTAATCATTCCCCACAAAACTTTTTAAAAATGTCGATCGTGACTCGGTTTTTTTAGCACGTACTTCAAACGTCCCAGATTTGGGTTTCCGAAGTAGGGTTCGATTTGAAGGACTCTTTTACTGTTTTGATGCACTCCGTTTGTTGGAAATTCTGTTCTAAATCATCAACCGTAAACATTCCTCACAAAACTTTAGAAAAACGTCGACCGTGACTCGGTTTTTTTAGCACGTACTTCAAACGTCCCAGATTTGGGTTTCCGAAGTACGGTTCGATTTGAAGCACTCTTTTACTGTTTTGATGCACTCCGTTTGTTCGAAATTGTATTCTACATCATCAAGCCTAATCATTCCCCACAAAAGTTTTGAAAAACGTCGACCGTGACTCAGTTTTTTTAAAACGTACTTCAAACGTCCCAGATTTGGGTTTTCGAAGTAGGGTTCGATTTGAAGAACTCCTTTACTGTTTTGATGCACTCCGTTTCTTCGAAAATCTATTCTAAATCATCAAGCCTAATCATTCCCCACAAAACTTTTTAAAAATGTCGATCGTGACTCAGTTTTTTTAACACGTACTTCAAACGTCCCAGATTTGGGTTTCCGAAGTTGGGTTCGATTTGAAGGACTCTTTTACTTTTTTGATGCACTCCGTTTGTTCGAAATTGTATTCGACTTCATCAAGCCTAATCATTCCCCACAAAACTTTTTAAAAATGTCGATCGTGACTCGGTTTTTTTAGCACGTACTTCAAACGTCCTATAATTGGGCATCTGAAATAGGGTTCGATTTGAAGGACTCTTTTACTGTTTTGATGCACTCCGATTGTTGGAAATTCTGTTCTAAATAATCAACCGTAAACATTCCTCACAAAACTTTAGAAAAACGTCGACCGTGACTCAGTTTTTTTAGCACGTACTTCAATCGTCCTAGATTTGAGTTTCGGAAATAGGTTTCGATTTGAAGAACTCCTTTACTGTTTTGATGCACTCTGTTTCTTCGAAAATCTATTCTAAATCATCAAGCCTAATCATTCCCCACAAAACTTTTTAAAAATGTCGATCGTGACTCAATTTTTTTAAAACGTACTTCAATCGTTCCAGATTTGAGTTTCGGAAATAGGGTTCGATATGAAGCAATCTTTTACTGTTTTGATGCACTCCGTTTGTTCGAAATTGTATTCTACATCATCAAGCCCAATCATTCCCCACAAAAGTATTGAAAAATGTCGACCGTGACTCAGTTTTTTTAAAACGTACTTCAAACGTCCCAGATTTGGGTTTTCGAAGTAGGGTTCGATTTGAAGAACTCCTTTACTGTTTTGATGCACTCCGTTTCTTCGAAAATCTATTCTAAATCATCAAGCCTAATCATTCCCCACAAAACCTTTTAAAAATGTCGATCGTGACTCAGTTTTTTTAGCACGTACTTCAAACGTCCCAGATTTGGGTTTCCGAAGTAGGGTTCGATTTGAAGGACTCTTTTACTATTTTGATGCACTCCGTTTGTTCGAAATTGTATTCTACATCATCAAGCCTAATCATTCCCCACAAAACTTTTTAAAAATGTCGAATGTGACTCGGTTTTTTTAGCACGTACTTCAAAATCCCTGATTTGGGTTTCTGAAGTAGGGTTCGATTTGAAGGACTCTTTTACTGTTTTGATGCACTCCGTTTATTCGAAAATCTATTCTAAATCATCAAGCCTAATCATTCCCCACCAAACTTTTTCAAAATGTCGATCGTGACTCAATTTTTTTAGCACGTACTTCAAACGTCCCAGATTTGGGTTTCCGAAGTAGGGTTCGATTTGAAGGACTCTTTTACTGTTTTGATGCACTTTGTTTGTTCGAAATTGTATTCTACATCATCAAGCCTAATCATTCCCCACAAAAGTTTTTAAAAATGTCGATCGTGCCTCGGTTTTTTTAGCTCGTACTTCAAACGTCCCAGATTTGGGTTTCTGAAGTAGGGTTGGATTTGAAGGACTCTTTTACTGTTTTGATGCACTCTGATTGTTGGAAATTCTGTTCTAAATCATCAACCGTAAACATTCCTCACAAAACTTTAGAAAAACGTCGACCGTGACTCAGTTTTTTTAGCACGTACTTCAATCGTCCTAGATTTGAGTTTCGAAAATAGGGTTCGATTTGAAGAACTCCTTTACTGTTTTGATGCACTCCATTTGTTCGAAATTGTATTCTACATCATCAAGGCTTATCATTCCCCACAAAGCTTTTGAAAAACGCGACCGTGACTCAGTTTTTTTAAAACGTACTTCAAACGTCCAAGATTTGAGTTTCGGAAATAGGGTTCGATTTGAAGAACTCCTTTACTGTTTTCATGCACTCCATTTCTTCGAAAATCTATTCTAAATCATCAATCCTTATCGATCCCCACAAAACTTTTTAAAAATGTCGATCGTGACTTGGTTTTTTTAGCACGTACTTCAAACGTCAGAGATTTGGGTTTCTGAAGTAGGGTTCGATTTGAAGGACTCTTTTACTGTTTTGATGCACTTCGTTTGTTCGAAATTGTATTCTACATCATCAAGCCTAATCATTCCCCACAAAAGTTTTGAAAAACGTCGACCGTGACTCAGTTTTTTTAAAACGTACTTCAAACGTCCCAGATTTGGGTTTTCGAAGTAGGGTTCGATTTGAAGAACTCCTTTACTGTTTTGATGCAGTCTGTTTCTTCGAAAATCTATTCTAAATCATCAAGCCTAAACATTCCCCACAAAACTTTTTAAAAATGTCGATCGTGACTCGATTTTTTTAAAACGTACTTCAAACGCCCCAGATTTGTGTTTTCGAAGTAGGATTCGATTTGAAGAACTCCTTTACTGTTTTGATGCACTCTGTTTCTTCGAAAATCTATTCTAAATCATCAATCCTAACCATTCCCCACAAAACTTTTTAAAAATGTCGATCGTGACTCAGTTTTTTTAGCTTGTACTTCAAACGTCCCAGATTTGGGTTTCCGAAGTAGGGTTCGATTTAAAGGTCTCTTTTACTGTTTTGATGCACTCCGTTTGTTCGAAATTGTATTCTACATCATCAAGCCTAATCATTCCCCACAAAAGTTTTGAAAAACGTCGACCGTGACTCAGTTTTTTTAAAACGTACTTCAAACGTCCCAGATTTGGGTTTTCGAAGTAGGGTTCGATTTGAAGAACTCCTTTACTGTTTTGATGCACTCCGTTTCTTCGAAAATCTATTCTAAATCATCAAGCCTAATCATTCCCCACAAAACTTTTTAAAAATGTCGATCGTGACTCGGTTTTTTTAGCACGTACTTCAAACGTCCCAGATTTGGGTTTCCGAAGTAGGGTTCGATTTGAAGGACTCTTTTACTGTTTTGATGCACTCCGTTTGTTGGAAATTCTGTTCTAAATCATCAACCGTAAACATTCCTCACAAAACTTTAGAAAAACGTCGACCGTGACTCGGTTTTTTTAGCACGTACTTCAAACGTCCCAGATTTGGGTTTCCGAAGTACGGTTCGATTTGAAGCACTCTTTTACTGTTTTGATGCACTCCGTTTGTTCGAAATTGTATTCTACATCATCAAGCCTAATCATTCCCCACAAAAGTTTTGAAAAACGTCGACCGTGACTCAGTTTTTTTAAAACGTACTTCAAACGTCCTAGATTTGGATTTTTGAAGTAGGGTTCGATTTGAAGAACTCCTTTACTATTTTGATGCAATCTGTTTCTTCGAAAATCTATTCTAAATCATCAAGCCTAAACATTCCCCACAAAACTTTTTAAAAATGTCGATCGTGACTCGGTTTTTTTAGCACGTACTTCAAACGTCCCAGATTTGGGTTTTCGAAGTAGGGTTCGATTTGAAGAACTCCTTTACTGTTTTGATGCAATCTGTTTCTTCGAAAATCTATTCTAAATCGTGAAGCCTAAACATTCCCCACAAAACTTTTTAAAAATGTCGATCGTGACTCGGTTTTTTTAGCACGTACTTCAAACGAACCAGATTTGGGTTTCCAAAGTAGGGTTCGATTTGAAGCACTCTTTTACTGTTTTGATGCACTCCGTTTGTTCGAAATTGTATTCTACATCATCAAGCCTAATCATTCCCCACAAAAGTTTTGAAAAACGTCGACCGTGACTCGGTTTTTTTAAAACGTACTTCAAACGTCCTAGATTTGGATTTTCGAAGTAGGGTTCGATTTGAAGAACTCCTTTACTGTTTTGATGCACTCCGTTTCTTCGAAAATCTATTCTAAATCATCAAGCCTAAACATTCACAACAAAACTTTTTCAAAATGCCGATCGTGACTCGGTTTTTTGAGGACGTACTTCAAACGTCCCAGATTTGGGTTTTCGAAGTAGGGTTCGATTTGAAGAACTCCTTTACTGTTTTGATGCACTCCGTTTCTTCGAAAATCTATTCTAAATCGTCAAGCCTAAGCATTCCCCACAAAACTTTTTAAAAATGTCGATCGTGACTCGGTTTTTTTAGCACGTACTTCAAACGTCCCAGATTTGGGTTTCCGAAGTAGGGTTCGATTTGAAGGACTCTTTTACTATTTTGATGCACTCCGTTTGTTGGAAATTCTGTTCTAAATCATCAACCGTAAACATTCCTCACAAAACTTTAGAAAAACGTCGACCGTGACTCGGTTTTTTTAGCACGTACTTCAAACGTCCCAGATTTGGGTTTCCGAAGTACGGTTCGATTTGAAGCACTCTTTTACTGTTTTGATGCACTCCGTTTGTTCGAAATTGTATTCTACATCATCAAGCCTAATCATTCCCCACAAAAGTTTTGAAAAACGTCGACCGTGACTCAGTTTTTTTAAAACGTACTTCAAACGTCCCAGATTTGGGTTTTCGAAGTAGGGTTCGATTTGAAGAACTCCTTTACTGTTTTGATGCACTCCGTTTCTTCGAAAATCTATTCTAAATCATCAAGCCTAATCATTCCCCACAAAACTTTTTAAAAATGTCGATCGTGACTCGGTTTTTTTAGCACGTACTTCAAACGTCCCAGATTTGGGTTTCCGAAGTAGGGTTCGATTTGAAGGACTCTTTTACTGTTTTGATGCACTCCGTTTGTTGGAAATTCTGTTCTAAATCATCAACCGTAAACATTCCTCACAAAACTTTAGAAAAACGTCGACCGTGACTCGGTTTTTTTAGCACGTACTTCAAACGTCCCAGATTTGGGTTTCCGAAGTACGGTTCGATTTGAAGCACTCTTTTACTGTTTTGATGCACTCCGTTTGTTCGAAATTGTATTCTACATCATCAAGCCTAATCATTCCCCACAAAAGTTTTGAAAAACGTCGACCGTGACTCAGTTTTTTTAAAACGTACTTCAAACGTCCCAGATTTGGGTTTTCGAAGTAGGGTTCGATTTGAAGAACTCCTTTACTGTTTTGATGCACTCCGTTTCTTCGAAAATCTATTCTAAATCATCAAGCCTAAACATTCCCCACAAAACTTTTTAAAAATGTCGATCGTGACTCGGTTTTTTTAGCACGTACTTCAAACGTCCCAGATTTGGGTTTCCGAAGTAGGGTTCGATTTGAAGGACTCTTTTACTATTTTGATGCACTCCGTTTGTTCGAAATTCTGCTCTACATCATCAACCGTAAACATTTCTCAAAAAACTTTAGAAAAACATCGACCGCGACTCGGTTTTTTTAGCACGTACTTCAAACGTCCCAGATTTGAGTTTCGGAAATAGGGTTCGATTTGAAGCACTCTTTTACTGTTTTGATGCACTCCGTTTGTTCGAAATTGTATTCTACATCATCAAGCCTAATCATTCCCCACAAAAGTTTTGAAAAACGTC
>NW_019272222.1:0-2633 GCF_002738345.1 Cucurbita maxima
AAAACTTTCGAAAAACGACGATCGTGACTCGGTTTTTTTAGCACGTACTTCAAACTTCCACGATTTGGGTTTCCGAAGTAGGGTTCGATTTGAAGAACTCTGTTGATGGTTTTATGCACTCCGTTTCCTAGAACTAATATGATAAATCATCAAGCCTTATCATTCCTCACAAAACCCTCAAAAAACGACGATCGTGACTAGGTTTTTTTAGCACGTACTTCAAATTTCCCAGATTTGAGTTTCCGAAGTAGGGTTCGATTTGAAGAACTCTGTCGACGGTTTTATGCACTCCATTTCTTAGAAATAATATGATAAATCATCAAGCTTTATCATTCCTCAAAAAACTTTCGAAAAACGACGATCGTGACTCGGTTTTTTTAGCACGTACTTCAAATTTTCCAGATTTGGGTTTCCGAAGTAGGGTTCGATTTGAAGAACTCTGTTGACGGTTTTATGCACTCTGTTTCATAGAAATAACATTATAAATCATCAAGCCTTATCATTCCTCACAAAACTTTCGAAAAACGACGATCGTGACTCGGTTTTTTTAGCACGTACTTCAAACTTCCACGATTTGGGTTTCCGAAGTAGGGTTCGATTTGAAGAACTCTGTTGACGTTTTTATGCACTCCGTTTCTTAGAAATAAGATGATAAATCATCAAGACTTATCATTCCTCACAAAACTTTCGAAAAACGACGATCTTGACTCGGTTTTTTTAGCACGTACTTTAAACTTCCACGATTCGTGTTTCTGAAGTAGGGTTCGATTTGAAGAACTCTGTTGACGGTTTTATGCACTCCGTTACTTAGAAATAATATGATAAATCATCAAGCCTTATCATTCCTCACAAAACCCTCGAAAAACGACGATCGTGACTAGGTTTTTTTAGCACGTACTTCAAATTTCCCAGATTTGAGTTTCCGAAGTAGGGTTTGATTTGAAAAACTCTGTTGACGTTATTATGCACTCTTTTTCTTAGAAATAATATTCTAAATCATCAAGCCTTATCATTCCTCACAAAACCTTCGAAAAACGACAATCGTGGCTCGTTTTTTTAGCACGTACTTCAAATTTCCCATATTTGGGTTTCCGAAGTAGGGTTCGATTTGAAGAACTTTGTTTACGTTTTTTTGCACTCCGTTTCTTAGAAATAAGATGATAAAACATCAAGCCTTATCATTCCTCACAAAACTTTCGAAAAACGACGATCGTGACTCAGTTTTTTTAGCACGTACTTCAAACTTCCACGATTCGGGTTTCCGAAGTAGGGTTCGATTTGAAGAACTCTGTTGACGGTTTTATGCACTCTGTTTCATAGAAATAACAAGATAAATCGTCAAGCCTTATCATTCCTCACAAAACTTTCGAAAAACGACGATCGTGACTCGGTTTTTTTAGCACGTACTTCAAACTTCCACGATTTGGGTTTCCGAAGTAGGGTTCGATTTGAAGAACTCTGTTGACGGTTTTATGCACTCCGTTTCCTAGAAATAATATGATAAATCATCAAGCCTTATCATTCCTCACAAAACTTTCGAAAAACGTCGACCGTGACTCGGTTTTTTTAGCACGTTCTTCAAATTTTCCAGATTTGGGTTTCCGAAGTAGGGTTCGATTTGAAGAACTCTGTTGACGGTTTTATGCACTCCGTTTCCTAGAAATAATATGATAAATCATCAAGCCTTATCATTCCTCACAAAACCCTCAAAAAACGACGATCGTGACTAGGTTTTTTTAGCACGTACTTCAAATTTCCCAGATTTGAGTTTCCGAAGTAGGGTTCGATTCGAAGAACTCTGTTGACGGTTTTATGCACTCCATTTCTTAGAAATAATATGATAAATCATCAAGCTTTATCATTCCTCAAAAAACTTTCGAAAAACGACGATCGTGACTCGGTTTTTTTAGCACGTACTTCAAACTTCCACGATTTGGGTTTACGAAGTAGGTTCGATTTGAAGAATTCTATTGACGTTTTTATGCACTGCGTTTCATAGAAATAAGATGATAAATCATCAAGACTTATCATTCCTCACAAAACTTTCGAAAAACGACGATCGTGACTCGGTTTTTTTAGCACGTACTTCAAACTTCCACGATTCGGGTTTCCGAAGTAGGGTTCGATTTGAAGAACTCTGTTGACGGTTTTATGCACTCCGTTACTTAGAAATAATATGATAAATCATCAAGCCTTATCATTCCTCACAAAACCCTCGAAAAACGACGATCGTGACTAGGTTTTTTTAGCACGTAATTCAAATTTCCCAGATTTGAGTTTCCGAAGTAGGGTTTGATTTGAAGAACTCTGTTGACGTTTTTATGCACTCCGTTTCTTAGAAATAAGATGATAAATCATCAAGCCTTATCATTCCTCACAAAACTTTCGAAAAACGACGATCGTGACTCGGTTTTTTTAGCACGTACTTCAAACTTCCACGATTCGGGTTTCCGAAGTAGGGTTCGATTTTAAGAACTCTGTTGACGGTTTTATGCACTCCGTTACATAGAAATAATATGATAAATCATCAAGCCTTATCATTCCTCACAAAACCCTCGAAAAACGACGATCGTGACTAGGTTTTTTTAGCACGTACTTCAAATTTCTCAGATTTGAGTTTCCGAAGTAGGGTT
>NW_019272222.1:2707-4385 GCF_002738345.1 Cucurbita maxima
AAACTTTCGAAAAACGACGATCGTGACTAGGTTTTTTTAGCACGTACTTCAAATTTCCCAGATTTGAGTTTCCGAACTAGGGTTCGATTTGAAGAACTCTGTTGACGGTTTTATGCACTCCGTTTCTTAGAAATAATATGATAAATCATCAAGCCTTATCATTCCTCACAAAACTTTCGAAAAACGACGATCGTGACTCGGTTTTTTTAGCACGTACTTCAAACTTCCACGATTTGGGTTTCCGAAGTAGGGTTCGATTTGAAGAACTCTGTTGACGGTTTTATGCACTCCGTTTCTTAGAAATAATATGATAAATCATCAAGCCTTATCATTCCTCAAAAAACTTTCGAGAAACGACGATCGTGACTCGGTTTTTTTAGCACGTACTTCAAATTTTCCAGATTTGGGTTTCCGAAGTAGGGTTCGATTTGAAGAACTCTGTTGACGGTTTTATGCACTCTGTTTCATAGAAATAACATGATAAATCATCAAGCCTTATCATTCCTCACAAAACTTTCGAAAAACGACGATCGTGACTCGGTTTTTTTAGCACGTACTTCAAACTTCCACGATTTGGGTTTCCGAAGTAGGGTTCGATTTGAAGAACTCTGTCGACGTTTTTATGCACTCCGTTTCTTAGAAATAAGATGATAAATCATCAAGCCTTATCATTCCTCACAAAACTTTCGAAAAACGACGATCGTGACTCGGTTTTTTTAGCACGTACTTCAAACTTCCACGATTCGGGTTTCCGAAGTAGGGTTCGATTTGAAGAACTCTGTTGACGTTTTTATGCACTCCGTTTCTTAGAAATAAGATGATAAATCATCAAGCCTTATCATTCCTCACAAAACTTTCGAAAAACGACGATCTTGACTCGGTTTTTTTAGCACGTACTTCAAATTTCCAAGATTTGAGTTTCCGAAGTAGGGTTTGATTTGAAGAACTCTGTTGACGTTTTTATGCACTCCGTTTCTTAAAAATAAGATGATAAATCATCAAGCCTTATCATTCCTCACAAAACTTTCGAAAAACGACGAACTCTGTTGACGGTTTTATGCACTCTGTTTCTTATAAATAATATGATAAATCATCAAGCCTTATCATACTCTGTTGACGGTTTTATGCACTCTGTTTCTTATAAATAATATGATAAATCATCAAGCCTTATCATTCCTCAAAAAACTTTCGAAAAACGACGATCGTGACTCGGTTTTTTTAGCACGTACTTCAAATTTTCCAGATTTGGGTTTCCGAAGTAGGGTTCGATTTGAAGAACTCTGTTGACGGTTTTATGCACTCCGTTTCTTAGAAATAATATGATAAATCATCAAGCCTTATCATTCCTCACAAAACTTTCGAAAAACGACGATCGTGACTCGATTTTTTTAGCACGTACTTCAAATTTCCACGATTTGGGTTTCCGAACTAGGGTTCGATTTGAGGAACTCTGTTGAGATTTTTATGCACTCCGTTTCATAGAAATAAGATGATAAATCATCAAGCCTTATCATTTCTCACAAAACTTTCGAAAAACGACGATCGTGACTTGGTTTTTTTAGCACATACTTCAAACTTCCACGATATGGGTTTCCGAAGTAGTGTTCGATTTGAAGAACTCTGTTGACGGTTTTATGCACTCCGTTTCCTAGAAATAATATGATAAATCATCAAGCCT
>NW_019272222.1:4416-5160 GCF_002738345.1 Cucurbita maxima
AGCACGTACTTCAAATTTCCCAGATTTGAGTTTCTGAAGTAGGGTTCGATTTGAAGAACTCTGTTGATTGTTTTATGCACTCCGTTTCTTAGAAATAATATGATAAATCATCAAGCTTTATCATTCCTCAAAAAACTTTCGAAAATCGACGATCGTGACTCGGTTTTTTTAGCACGTACTTAAAATTTTCCAGATTTGGGTTTCCGAAGTAGGGTTCGATTTGAAGAACTCTGTTGACGGTTTTATGCACTCTGTNTCATAGAAATAACATGATAAATCATCAAGCCTTATCATTCCTCACAAAACTTTCGAAAAACGACGATCGTGACTCGGTTTTTTTAGCACGTACTTCAAACTTCCATGATTTGGGTTTCCGAAGTAGGGTTCGATTTGAGGAATTCTGTTGACGTTATTATGCACTCTGTTTCTTAGAAATAATATTCTAAATCATCAAGCCTTATCATTCCTCACAAAACTTTCGAAAAACGACGATCGTGACTCGGTTTTTTTAGCACGTACTTTAAACTTCCACGATTCGGGTTTCCAAAGTAGGGTTCGATTTGAAGAACTCTGTTGACGGTTTTATGCACTCCGTTTCCTAGAAATAATATGATAATTCATCAAGCCTTATCATTCCTCACAAAACCCTCGAAAAACGACGATCGTGACTAGGGTTTTTTAGCACGTTTTTCAAATTTCCCAGATTTGAGTTTCCGAAGTAGGGTTCGATTTGAAGAACTCTGT
>NW_019272222.1:5177-10724 GCF_002738345.1 Cucurbita maxima
CAAGCCTTATCATTCCTCACAAAACTTTCGAAAAACGACGATCGTGACTCGGTTTTTTTAGCACGTACTTCAAATTTCCCATATTTGGGTTTCCGAAGTAGGGTTCGATTTGAAGAACTCTGTTGACAATATTATGCACTCTGTTTCTTAGAAATAATATTCAAAATCATCAAGCCTTATCATTCCTCACAAAACTTTCGAAAAACGACAATCGTGACTCGTTTTTTTGAGCACGTACTTCAAATTTTCAAGATTTGGGTTTCCGAAGTAGGGTTCGATTTGAAGAACTCTGTTGACGGTTTTATGCACTCCGTTTCTTAGAAATAATATGATAAATCATCAAGCCTTCTCATTCCTCACAAAACATTCGAAAAACGACGATCGTGACACGGTTTTTTTAGCACGTACTTCAAACTTCCATGATTTGGGATTACGAAGTAGGGTTCGATTTGAAGAATTCTATTGACGTTTTTATGCACTGCGTTTCATAGAAATAAGATGATAAATCATCAAGACTTATCATTCCTCACAAAACTTTCGAAAAACGACGATCTTGACTCGGTTTTTTTAGCACGTACTTCAAATTTCCAAGATTTGAGTTTCCGAAGTAGGGTTTGATTTGAAGAACTCTGTTGACGTTTTTATGCACTCCGTTTCTTANTGACTCGGTTTTTTTAGCACGTACTTCAAACTTCCACGATTCGGGTTTCCGAAGTAGGGTTCGATTTGAACAACTCTGTTGACGTTTTTATGCACTCCGTTTCTTAGAAATAATATGATAAATCATCAAGCCTTCTCATTCCTCACAAAACATTCGAAAAACGACGATCGTGACTCGGTTTTTTTAGCACGTAATTAAAACTTCCACGATTCGGGTTTCCGAAGTAGGGTTCGATTTGAAGAACTCTGTTGACGNAAGTAGGGTTCGATTTGAAGAATTCTGTTGACGGTTTTATGCACTCTGTTTCATAGAAATAAAATGATAAATCATCAAGCCTTATCATTCCTCACAAAACTTTCGAAAAACGACGTCGTGACTCGGTTTTTTTAGCACGTACTTCAAACTTCCACGATTTGGGTTTCCGAAGTAGGGTTCGATTTGAAGAACTCTGTTGACGGTTTTATGCACTCCGTTTCTTAGAAATAATATGATAAATCATCAAGCCTTATCATTCCTCACAAAACTTTCGAAAAACGACGATCGTGACTCGGTTTTTTTAGCACGTACTTCAAACTTCCACGATTTGGGTTTCCGAAGTAGGGTTCGATTTGAAGAACTCTGTTGACGGTTTTATGCACTCTGTTTCATAGAAATAACATGATAAATCATCAAGCTTTATCATTCCTCAAAAAACTTTCAAAAAACGACGATCGTGACTCGGTTTTTTTAGCACGTACTTCAAATTTCCCATATTTGGGTTTCCGAAGTAGGGTTCGATTTGAAGAACTCTGTTGACGTTTTTATGCACTCTGTTTCTTAGAAATAAGTTGATAAATCATCAAGCCTTATCATTCCTCACAAAACTTTCGAAAAACGACGATCGTGACTCGGTTTTTTTAGCACGTACTTCAAATTTCCCTGATTTGGGCTTCCGAAGTAGGGTTCGATTTGAAAAACTCTGTTGACGGTTTTATGCACTCCGTTTCTTAGAAATAATATGATAAATCATCAAGCCTTATCATTCCTTACAAAACTTTCGAAAAACGACGATCGTGACTCGGTTTTTTTAGCACGTACTTCAAATTTTTCAGATTTGGGTTTCCGAAGTAGGGTTCGATTTGAAGAATTTTTTTGACGGTTTAATGCACTCCGTTTCTTAGAAATAATATTCTAAATCATCAAGCCTTATCATTCCTCACAAAACCTTCGAAAAACGACGATCGTGACTCATTTTTTTAGCACGTACTTCAAATTTCCCATATTTGGGTTTCCGAAGTAGGGTTCGATTTCAAGAACTCTGTTGACGTTTTTATGCACTCTGTTTCTTAGAAATAAGATGATAAATCATCAAGCCTTATCATTCCTCACAAAACTTTCGAAAAACGACGATCGTGACTCGGTTTTTTTAGCACATACTTCAAACTTCCACGATATGGGTTTCCGAAGTAGTGTTCGATTTGAAGAACTCTGTTGACGGTTTTATGCACTCCGTTTCTTAGAAATAATATGATAAATCATCAAGCTTTATCTTTCCTCAAAAAACTTTCGAAAAACGACGATCGTGACTCGGTTTTTTTAGCACATACTTCAAATTTTCCAGATTTGGGTTTCCGAAGTAGGGTTCGATTTGAAGAACTCTGTTGACGTTTTTATGCACTCTGTTTCTTAGAAATAAGATGATAAATCATCAAGCCTTATCATTCCTCACAAANTCTTAGAAATAATATGATAAATCATCAAGCTTTATCTTTCCTCAAAAAACTTTCGAAAAACGACGATCGTGACTCGGTTTTTTTAGCACGTACTTCAAATTTTCCAGATTTGGGTTTCCGAAGTAGGTTTCGATTTGAAGAACTCTGTTGACGTTTTTATGCACTCTGTTTCTTAGAAATAAGATGATAAATCATCAAGCCTTATCATTCCTCACAAAACTTTCAAAAAACGACGATCGTGACTCGGTTTTTTTAGCACGTACTTCAAACTTCCACGATTCGGGTTTCCGAAGTAGGGTTCGATTTGAAGAACTCTGTTGACGGTTTTATGCACTCTGTTTCTTAGAAATAAGATGATAAATCATCAAGCCTTATCATTCCTCACAAAACTTTCGAAAAACGACGATCGTGACTCGGTTTTTTTAGCACGTACTTCAAACTTCCACGATTCGGGTTTCCGAAGTAGGGTTCGATTTGAAGAACTCTGTTGACGGTTTTATGCACTCTGTTTCTTAGAAATAAGATGATAAATCATCAAGCCTTATCATTCCTCACAAAACTTTCGAAAAACGACGATCGTGACTCGGTTTTTTTAGCACGTACTTCAAATTTTCCAGATTTGGGTTTCCGAAGTAGGGTTCGATTTGAAGAACTCTGTTGACGTTTTTATGCACTCTGTTTCTTAGAAATAAGATGATAAATCATCAAGCCTTATCATTCCCCACAAAACTTTCGAAAAACGACGATCGTGACTCGATTTTTTTAGCACGTACTTCAAATTTCCACGATTTGGGTTTCCGAAGTAGGGTTCGATTTGAAGAACTCTGTTGACGGTTTTATGCACTCCGTTTCTTAGAAATAATATGATAAATCATCAAGCCTTATCATTCCTCACAAAACTTTCGAAAAACGACGATCGTGACTCGGTTTTTTTAGCACGTACTTCAAACTTCCACGATTTGGGTTTCCGAAGTAGGGTTCGATTTGAGAAACTCTTTTGACGTTATTATGCACTCTGTTTCTTAGAAATAATATTCTAAATCATCAAGCCTTATCATTCCCCACAAAACTTTCGAAAAACGACGATCGTGACTCGATTTTTTTAGCACGTACTTCAAATTTCCACGATTTGGGTTTCCGAACTAGGGTTCGATTTGAGGAACTCTGTTGAGATTTTTAAGCACTCCGTTTCATAGAAATAAGAGGATAAATCATCAAGCCTTATCATTTCTCACAAAACTTTCGAAAAACGACGATCGTGACTCGGTTTTTTTAGCATCATCAAGCCTTATCATTTCTCACAAAACTTTCGAAAAACGACGATCGTGACTCGGTTTTTTTAGCTTATACTTCAAACTTCCACGATATGGGTTTCCGAAGTAGTGTTCGATTTGAAGAACTCTGTTGACGGTTTTATGCACTCCGTTTCCTAGAAATAATATGATAAATCATCAAGCCTTATCATTCCTCACAAAACCCTCGAAAAACGACGATCGTGACTAGGTTTTTTTAGCACGTACTTCAAATTTCCCAGATTTGAGTTTCTGAAGTAGGGTTCGATTTGAAGAACTCTGTTGATTGTTTTATGCACTCCGTTTCTTAGAAATAATATGATAAATCATCAAGCTTTATCATTCCTCAAAAAACTTTCGAAAATCGACGATCGTGACTCGGTTTTTTTAGCACGTACTTAAAATTTTCCAGATTTGGGTTTCCGAAGTAGGGTTCGATTTGAAGAACTCTGTTGACGGTTTTATGCACTCCGTTTCTTAGAAATAATATGATAAATCATCAAGCCTTATAATTCCTCACAAAACTTTCGAAAAACGACGATCGTGACTCGGTTTTTTTAGCACGTACTTCAAATTTCCCAGATTTGGGCTTCCGAAGTAGGGTTCGATTTGAAGAACTCTGTTGACGGTTTTATGCACTCCATTCTTAGAAATAATATGATAAATCATCAAGCCTTATCATTCCTTACAAAACTTTCGAAAAACGACGATCGTGACTCGGTTTTTTTAGCACGTACTTCAAATTTTTCAGATTTGGGTTTCCGAAGTAGGGTTCGATTTGAAGAATTCTGTTGACGGTTTAATGCACTCCGTTTCTTAGAAATAATATTCTAAATCATCAAGCCTTATCATTCCTCACAAAACCTTCGAAAAACGACGATCGTGACTCGTTTTTTTAGCACGTACTTCAAATTTCCCATATTTGGGTTTCCGAAGTANTTCGGGTTTCCAAAGTAGGGTTCGATTTGAAGAACTCTGTTGACGGTTTTATGCACTCCGTTTCCTAGAAATAATATGATAATTCATCAAGCCTTATCATTCCTCACAAAACCCTCGAAAAACGACGTTCGTGACTAGGGTTTTTTAGCACGTTTTTCAAATTTCCCAGATTTGAGTTTCCGAAGTAGGGTTCGATTTGAAGAACTCTGTTAACGTTTTTATGCACTCCGTTTCGTAGAAATAAAATGATAAATCATCAAGCCTTATCATTCCTCACAAAACTTTCGAAAAACGACGATCGTGACTCGGTTTTTTTAGCACGTACTTCAAATTTCCCATATTTGGGTTTCCGAAGTAGGGTTCGATTTGAAGAACTCTGTTGACGGTTTTATGCAATCCGTTTCTTAGAAATAATATGATAAATCATCAAGCCTTCTCATTCCTCACAAAACATTCGAAAAACGACGATCGTGACTCGGTTTTTTTAGCACGTACTTCAAACTTCCATGATTTGGGATTACGAAGTAGGGTTCGATTTGAACAACTCTGTTGACGTTTTTATGCACTCCGTTTCATAGAAATAAGATGATAAATCATCAAGCCTTATCATTCCTCACAAAACTTTCGAAAAACGACGATCGTGACTCGGTTTTTTTAGCACGTACTTCAAATTTCCCATATTTGGGTTTCCGAAGTAGGGTTCGATTTGAACAACTCTGTTGACGTTTTTATGCACTCCGTTTCTTAGAAATAATATGATAAATCATCAAGCCTTCTCATTCCTCACAAAACATTCGAAAAACGACGATCGTGACTCGGTTTTTTTAGCACGTACTTCAAACTTCCATGATTTGGGATTACGAAGTAGGGTTCGATTTGAAGAATTCTATTGACGTTTTTATGCACTGCGTTTCATAGAAATAAGATGATAAATCATCAAGAC
>NW_019272222.1:10759-11390 GCF_002738345.1 Cucurbita maxima
CACGATTCGGGTTTCCGAAGTAGGGTTCGATTTGAACAACTCTGTTGACGTTTTTATGCACTCTGTTTCTTAGAAATAAGATGATAAATCATCAAGCCTTATCATTCCTCACAAAACTTTCGAAAAATGACGATCGTGACTCGGTTTTTTTAGCACGTAATTAAAACTTCCACGATTCGGGTTTCCGAAGTAGGGTTCGATTTGAAGAACTCTGTTGACGTTTTTATGCACTCCGTTTCTTAGAAATAAGATGATAAATCATCAAGACTTATTATTCCTCACAAAACTTTCGAAAAACGACGATCTTGACTCGGTTTTTTTAGCACGTACTTTAAACTTCCACGATTCGTGTTTCCGAAGTAGGGTTCGATTTGAAGAACTCTGTTGACGGTTTTATGCANCCTCACAAAACTTTCGAAAAACGACGATCGTAACTCGGTTTTTTTAGCACGTACTTCAAACTTCCACGATTCGGGTTTCCAAAGTAGGGTTCGATTTGAAGAATTCTGTTGACGGTTTTATGCACTCCGTTTCTTAGAAATAAGATGATAAATCATCAAGCCTTATCATTCCTCACAAAACTTTCGAAAAACGACGATCGTGACTCGGTTTTTTTAGCACGTACTTCAAA
>NW_019272222.1:11411-11586 GCF_002738345.1 Cucurbita maxima
AACTTCCACGATTTGGGTTTCCGAAGTAGGGTTCGATTTGAAGAACTCTGTTGACGGTTTTATGCACTCTGTTTCATAGAAATAACATGATAAATCATCAAGCTTTATCATTCCTCAAAAAACTTTCGAAAAACGACGATCGTGACTCGGTTTTTTTAGCACGTACTTCAAATTT
>NW_019272222.1:11645-13659 GCF_002738345.1 Cucurbita maxima
TTTGAAGAACTCTGTTGACGGTTTTATGCACTCTGTTTCATAGAAATAACATGATAAATCATCAAGCCTTATCATTCCTCACAAAACTTTCGAAAAACGACGATCGTGACTCGGTTTTTTTAGCACAGACTTCAAACTTCCATGATTTGGGTTTCCGAAGTAGGTTTCGATTTGAAGAACTCTGTTGACGTTTTTATGCACTCCGTTTCTTAGAAATAAGATGATAAATCATCAAGCCTTATTATTCCTCACAAAACTTTCGAAAAACGAGGATCGTGACTAGGTTTTTTTAGCATGTACTTCAAATTTCCCAGATTTGGGTTTCCGAAGTAGGGTTCGATTTGAAGAACTCTGTTGACGGTTTTATGCACTCCGTTACTTAGAAATAATATGATAAATCATCAAGCCTTATCATTCCTCACAAAACCCTCGAAAAACGACGATCGTGACTAGGTTTTTTTAGCACGTACTTCAAATTTCCCAGCTTTGAGTTTCCGAAGTAGGGTTCGATTTGAAGAACTCTGTTGACGGTTTTATGCACTCCGTTTCTTAGAAATAATATGATAAATCATCATGCCTTATCATTCCTCACAAAACTTTCAAAAAACGACGATCGTGACTAATTTTTTTAGCACGTACTTCAAAATTCCCATATTCGGGTTTCCGAAGTAGGGTTCGATTTGAAGAACTCTGTTGACGTTTTTATGCACTCCGTTTCTTAGAAATAAGATGATAAATCATCAAGCCTTATCATTCCTCACAAAACTTTCGAAAAATGACGATCGTAACTCGTTTTTTTAGCACGTACTTCAAATTTTTCAGATTTGGGTTTCCGAAGTAGGGTTCGATTTGAAAAATTCTGTTGACGATTTTATGCACTCTGTTTCATAGAAATAATATGATAAATCATCAAATCTTATCATTCCTCACAAAACTTTCGAAAAACGACGATCGTGACTCGGTTTTTTTAGCATGTACTTCAAATTTTCCAGATTTGGGTTTCCGGAGTAGGGTTCGATTTGAAGAACTCTGTTGACGGTTTTATGCACTCCGTTTCTTAGATATAATATGATAAATCATCAAGCCTTATCATTCCTCACAAAACTTTCAAAAAACGACGATCTTAACTCGTTTTTTTAGCACGTACTTCAAACTTCCCAGATTTGGGTTTCCGAAGTAGGGTTCGATTTGAAGAACTCTGTTGACGTTTTTATGCACTCTGTTTCTTAGAAATAATATGATAAATCATCAAGCCTTATCATTTCTCACAAAACTTTCGAAAAACGACGATCGTGACTCGGTTTTTTTAGCACGTACTTCAAATTTTCCAGATTTGGGTTTCCGAAGTAGGGTTCGATTTGAAGAATTCTGTTGACGGTTTTATGCACTCTGTTTCATAGAAATAAAATGATAAATCATCAAGCCTTATCATTCCACAATAAACTTTCAAAAAACGACGATCGTGACTCGGTTTTTTTAGCACATAATTAAAATTTCCACGATTTGGGTTTCCGAAGTAGGTTTAGATTTGAAGAACTCTGTTGACGGTTTTATGCACTCCGTTTCTTAGAAATAATATGATAAATCATCGAGCCTTATCATTCCTCACAAAACTTTCGAAAAACGACGATCGTGACTCGGTTTTTTTAGCACGTACTTCAAACTTCCACGATTCGGGTTTCCAAAGTAGGGTTCGATTTGAGGAATTCTGTTGGCGGTTTTATGCACTCTGTTTCATAGAAATAAAATGATAAATCATCAAGCCTTATCATTCCTCACAAAACTTTCGAAAAACGACGATCGTGACTCGGTTTTTTTAGCACGTAATTAAAATTTCCACGATTCGGGTTTCCGGAGTAGGGTTCGATTTGAAGAACTCTGTTGACGTTATTATGCACTCTGTTTCTTAGAAATAATATTCTAAACCATCAAGTCTTATCATTCCTCACAAAACTTTCGAAAAACGACGATCGTGACTCGGTTTTTTTAGCACGTACTTCAAACTTCCACGATT
>NW_019272222.1:13772-14389 GCF_002738345.1 Cucurbita maxima
CGACGATCGTGACTCGGTTTTTTTAGCACGTACTTCAAACTTCCACGATTCAGGTTTCTGAAGTAGGGTTCGATTTGAAGAACTCTGTTGACGGTTTTATGCACTCCGTTTCTTATAAATAATATTCGAAATCATCAAGCCTTATCATTCCTCACAAAACTTTCGAAAAACGACGATCGTGACTCGGTTTTTTTAGCACGTACTTCAAACTTCCACGATTTGGGTTTGCGAAGTAGGGTTCGATTTGAAGAACTCTGTTGACGGTTTTATGCACTCCGTTTCTTAGAAATAATATGATAAATGATCAAGCCTTATCATTCCTCACAAAATTTTTGAAAAACGACGATCGTGACTAAGTTTTTTTAGAACATACTTCAAACTTTCACGATTTGGGTTTCTGAAGTAGGGTTCGATTTGAAGAACTCTGGTGGCAGTTTTATGCACTCCGTTTCTTAGAAATAATATGATAAATCATTAAGCCTTATCATTACTCACAAAACTTTCGAAAAACGACGATCGTGACTCGGTTTTTTTAGCACGTACTTCAAACTTCCGAGATTTCGGTTTCCGAAGTAGGGTTCGATTTGAAGAACTCTGTTGACGGTTTTATGCACTCT
>NW_019272222.1:14402-16240 GCF_002738345.1 Cucurbita maxima
AACTCTGTTGGCGGTTTTATGCACTCTGTTTCATAGAAATAAAATGACAAATCATCAAGCCTTATCATTCCTCACAAAACTTTCGAAAAACGACGATCGTGACTCGGTTTTTTTAGCACGTAATTAAAATTTCCACGATTCGGGTTTCCGAAGTAGGGTTCGATTTGAAGAACTCTGTTGACAGTTTAATGCACTCCGTTTCTTAGAAATAATATGATAAATCATCAAGCCTTATCATTCCTCACAAAACTTTCGAAAAACGATGACCGTGACTCGTTTTTTTAGCACGTACTTCAAAATTCCCATATTTGGGTTTCCGAAGTAGGGTTCGATTTGAAGAACTCTGTTGACGTTTTTATGCACTCCGTTTCTTAGAAATAAGATGATAAATCATCAAGCCTTATCATTCCTCACAAAACTTTCGAAAAACGACGATCGTAACTCGGTTATTTTAGCACGTACTTCAAACTTCCACGATTCAGGTTTCCGAAGTAGGGTTCGATTTGAAGAACTCTGTTGACGTTTTTATGCACTCTGTTTCTTAGAAATAAGATGATAAATCATCAAGCCTTTTCATTCCTCACAAAACTTTCGAAAAACGATGATCGTGACTCGGTTTTTTTAGCACGTAATTAAAACTTCCATGATTCGGGTTTCCGAAGTAGGGTTCGATTTGAAGAACTCTGTTGACGTTTTTATGCACTCCGTTTCTTAGAAATAATATGATAAATCATCAAGCCTTATCATTCTTCACAAAACTTTCGAAAAACGACGATCGTGACTCGGTTCTTTTTGCACGTAATTCAAATTTCAACGATTTGGGTTTCCGAAGTAGAGTTCGATTTGAAGAACTCTGTTGACGGTTTTATGCACTCCGTTTCAAAGAAATAATATGATAAATCATCAAGCCTTATCATTCCTCACAAAACATTCGAAAAACGACGATCGTGACTTGGTTTTTTTAGCACGTACTTCAAACTTTCACGATTTGGGTTTCCGAAGTAGGGTTCGATTTGAAGAACTCTGTTGACGTTCGTATGCACTCCGTTTCTTAGAAATAATATGATAAATCATCAAGCCTTATCATTCCTCACAAAACATTCAAAAAACGACGATCGTGACTCATTTTTTTAGCACGTACTTCAAACTTCCCAGATTTTGGTTTCCGAAGTAGGGCTCGATTTGGACAACTCTGTTGACGTTATTATGCACTCTGTTTCTTAGAAATAATATTCGAAATCATCAAGCCTTATCATTCCTCACAAAACTTTCGAAAAACGACGATCGTGACTTGGTTTTTTCAGCACGTACTTCAAACTTCCACGATTCAGGTTTCCGAAGTAGGGTTCGATTTGAAGAACTCTGTTGACGGTTTTATGCACTCCGTTTCTTAGATATAATATGATAAATCATCAAGCCTTATCATTCCTCACAAAACTTTCAAAAAACGACGATCTTAACTCGTTTTTTTAGCACGTACTTCAAAGTTCCTAGATTTGAGTTTCCGAAGTAGGGTTCGATTTGAAGAACTCTGTTGACGGTTTTATGCACTCCGTTTCTTGTAAATAATATGATAAATCATCAAGCCTTATCATTCCTCACAAAACTTTCGAAAAACGACGATCATGACTCGGTTTTTTTAGCACGTACTTCAAACTTCCACGATTTGGGTTTGCGAAGTAGGGTTCGATTTGAAGAACTCTGTTGACGATTTTATGCACTCCGTTTCTTAGAAATAATATGATAAATGATCAAGCCTTATCATTCCTCACAAAATTTTCGAAAAACGACGATCGTGACTCGGTTTTTTTAGAACGTACTTCAAACTTTCACGATTT
>NW_019272222.1:16967-17477 GCF_002738345.1 Cucurbita maxima
CATTCCTCAAAAAACTTTCGAAAAACGACGATCGTGACTCGGTTTTTTTAGCACGTACTTCAAATTTTCCAGATTTGGGTTTCCGAAGTAGGGTTCGATTTGAAGAACTCTGTTGACGGATTTATGCGCTCTGTTTCATAGAAATAACATGATAAATCATCAAGCCTTATCATTCCTCACAAAACTTTCGAAAAACGACGATCGTGACTTGGTTTTTTCAGCACGTACTTCAAACTTCCACGATTCAGGTTTTCGAAGTAGGGTTCGATTTGAAGAACTCTGTTGACGATTTTATGCACTCCGTTTCCTAGAAATAATATGATAAATCATCAAGCCTTATCATTCCTCACAAAACCCTAGAAAATCGACGATCGTGACTAGGTTTTTTTGCACGTACTTCAAATTTTCCAGATTTAGGTTTCCGAAGTAGGGTTCGATTTGAAGAATTCTGTTGACGGTTTTATGCACTCTGTTTCCTAGAAATAAAATGATAAATCGTCAAGCCTTATC
>NW_019272222.1:20438-20804 GCF_002738345.1 Cucurbita maxima
TAATATTCTAAATCATCAAGTCTTATCATTCCTCACAAAACTTTCGAAAAACGACGATCGTGACTCGGTTTTTTTAGCACGTACTTCAAACTTCCACGATTCGGGGTTCCGAAGTAGGGTTCGATTTGAAGAACTCTATTGACGGTTTTATGCACTCCGTTTCCTAGAAATAATATGATAAATAATCAAGCCTTATCATTCCTCACAAAACCCTCGAAAAACAACGATCGTGACTAGGTGTTTTTAGCACGTACTTCAAAGTTCCTAGATTTGAGTTTCCGAAGTAGGGTTCGATTTGAAGAACTCTGTTGACGGTTTTATGCACTCCGTTTCTTATAAATAATATGATAAATGATCAAGCCTTAT
>NW_019272222.1:20842-21570 GCF_002738345.1 Cucurbita maxima
CTCGGTTTTTTAGCACGAATTTCAAACTTCCACGATTCGGGTTTCCGAAGTAGGGTTCGATTTGAAAAACTCTGTTGACGTTATTATGCACTCTGTTTCTTAGAAATAATATTCTAAATCATCAAGCCTTATCATTCCTCACAAAACTTTCGAAAAACAACGATCGTNCTGTTTCTTAGAAATAATATTCTAAATCATCAAGTCTTATCATTCCTCACAAAACTTTCGAAAAACGACGATCGTGACTCGGTTTTTTTAGCACGTACTTCAAACTTCCACGATTCGGGTTTCCGAAGTAGGGTTCAATTTGAAGAACTCTGTTGACGGTTTTATGCACTCCGTTTCCTAGAAATAATATGATAAATTATCAAGCCTTATCATTCCTCACAAAACCCTCGAAAAACGACGATCGTGACTAGGTTTNAAAGTTCCTAGATTTGAGTTTCCGAAGTAGGGTTCGATTTGAAGAACTCTGTTGACGGTTTTATGCACTCCGTTTCTTATAAATAATATGATAAATCATCAAGCCTTATCATTCCTCACAAAACTTTTGAAAAACGACGATCGTGACTCGGTTTTTTTAGCACGTAATTAAAACTTACACGATTCGGGTTTCCGAAGTAGGGTTCGATTTGAAGAACTCTGTTGACGGTTTTATGCACTCTGTTTCCTAGAAATAAAATGATAAATCATCAAGCCTTATCATTCCTCACAAAACTTTCGAAAAA
>NW_019272222.1:21611-25060 GCF_002738345.1 Cucurbita maxima
AATTTTCCAGATTTAGGTTTCCGAAGTAGGGTTCGATTTGAAGAATTCTGTTGACGGTTTTATGCACTCTGTTTCCTAGAAATAAAATGATAAATCGTCAAGCCTTATCATTCCTCACAAAACTTTCAAAAAACGACGATCGTGACCCGGTTTTTTTAGCACGTACTTCAAATTTTCAAGATTTGGGTTTCCGAAGTAGGGTTCGATTTGAAGAACTCTGTTGACGGTTTTATGCACTCCGTTTNTTTCGTAGATATAATATGATAAATCATCAAGCCTTATCATTCCTTACAAAACTTTCGAAAAACGACGATCGTAACTCGTTTTTTTAGCACGTACTTCAAACTTCCCAGATTTGGGTTTCCGAAGTAGGGTTCGATTTGAAGAATTCTGTTGACGGTTTTATGCACTCTGTTTCAAAGAAATAAAATGATAAATCATCAAGCCTTATCATTGAGCAAAACTTTCGAAAAACGACGATCGTGACTCGGTTTTTTTAGCACGTAATTAAAACTTCCACGATTCGGGTTTCCGAAGTAGGGTTCGATTTGAAGAACTCTGTTGACGTTAATATGCACTCTGTTTTTTAGAAATAATATTCTAAATCATCAAGTCTTATCATTCCTCACAAAACTTTCGAAAAACGACGATCGTGACTCGGTTTTTTTAGCACGTACTTCAAACTTCCGAGATTTCGGTTTCCGAAGTAGGGTTCGATTTGAAGAACTCTGTTGGCGGTTTTATGCACTCTGTTTCATAGAAATAAAATGACAAATCATCAAGCCTTATCATTCCTCACAAAACTTTCGAAAAACGACGATCGTGACTTGGTTTTTTTAGCAAGTAATTAAAATTTCCACGATACGGGTTTCCGAAGTAGGGTTCGATTTGAAGAACTCTGTTGACGGTTTAATGCACTCCGTTTCTTAGAAATAAGATGATAAATCATCAAGCCTTATCATTCCTCACAAAACTTTTTGAAAAACGACGATCGTAACTCGGTTATTTTAGCATGTACTTCAAACTTCCACGATTCGGGTTTCCGAAGTAGGGTTCGATTTGAAGAACTCTGTTGACGTTTTTATGCACTCTGTTTTTTAGAAATAAGATGATAAATCATCAAGCCTTATCATTCCACACAAAACCCTCGAAAAACGACGATCGTGACTAGGTTTTTTTAGCACGTACTTCAAACTTCCACGATTTGGGTTTACGAAATAGGGTTCGATTTGAAGAACTCTGTTGACGTTTTTATGCACTCCGTTTCTTAGAAATAAGATGATAAATCATCAAGCCTTTTCATTCCTCACAAAACTTTCGAAAAACGATGATCGTGACTCGGTTTTTTTAGCACGTAATTAAAACTTCCATGATTCGGGTTTCCGAAGTAGGGTTCGATTTGAAGAACTCTGTTGACGTTTTTATGCACTCCGTTTCTTAGAAATAAGATGATAAATCATCAAGCCTTTTCATTCCTCACAAAACTTTCGAAAAACGATGATCGTGACTCGGTTTTTTTAGCACGTAATTAAAACTTCCATGATTCGGGTTTCCGAAGTAGGGTTGGATTTGAAGAACTCTGTTGACGTTTTTATGCACTCCGTTTCTTAGAAATAATATGATAAATCATCAAGCCTTATCATTCCTCACAAAACTTTCGAAAAACGACGATCGTGACTCGGTTTTTTTAGCACGTACTACAAACTTCCCAGATTTGGGTTTCCGAAGCAGGGTTTGATTTGAGGAACTCTGTTGATGTTATTATGCACTCTGTTTCTTAGAAATAATATTCTAAATCATCAAGCCTTATCATTCCTCACAAAACTTTCGAAAAACGACGATCGTGACTTGGTTTTTTCAGCACGTACTTCAAACTTCCACGATTCAGGTTTCCGAAGTAGGGTTCGATTTGAAGAACTCTGTTGACGATTTTATGCACTCCATTTCCTAGAAATAATATGATAAATCATCAAGCCTTATCATTCCCCACAAAACCCTAGAAAATCGACGATCGTGACTAGGTTTTTTTGCACGTACTTCAAATTTTCCAGATTTAGGTTTCCGAAGTAGGGTTCGATTTGAAGAATTCTGTTGACGGTTTTATGCACACTGTTTCCTAGAAATAAAATGATAAATCGTCAAGCCTTATCATTCCTCACAAAACTTTCGAAAAACGACGATCGTGACCCGGTTTTTTTAGCACGTACTTCAAATTTTCAAGATTTGGGTTTCCGAAGTAGGGTTCGATTTGAAGAACTCTGTTGACGGTTTTATGCACTTCGTTTCCTAGAAATAATATGATAAATCATCAAGCCTTATCCTTCCTCTCCAAACTTTCGAAAAACGACGATCGTGACCCGGTTTTTTTAGCACGTACTTCAAATTTTCCAGATTTGGGTTTCCGAAGTAGGTTTCGATTTGAAGAACTCTGTTGACGGTTTTATGCACTCCGTTTCCTAGAAATAATATGATAAATCATCAAGGCTTATTATTCCTCACAAAACCCTCGAAAAACGACTATCGTGACTAGGTTTTTTTAGCACGTACTTCAAATTTTCAAGATTTAGGTTTCCGAAGTAGGGTTCGATTTGAAGAACTCTGTTGACGGTTTTATGCACTCCGTTTCCTAGAAATAATATGATAAATCATCAAGCCTTATCATTCCTCACAAANCGAAGTAGGGTTCGATTTGAAGAATTCTGTTGACGGTTTTATGCACTCTGTTTCCTAGAAATAAAATGATAAATCGTCAAGCCTTATCATTCCTCACAAAACTTTCGAAAAACGACGATCGTGACCCGGTTTTTTTAGCACGTACTTCAAATTTTCAAGATTTGGGTTTCTGAAGTAGGGTTCGATTTGAAGAACTCTGTTGACGGTTTTATGCACTCCGTTTCGTAGATATAATATGATAAATCATCAAGCCTTATCATTCCTCACAAAACTTTCGAAAAACGACGATCGTAACTCGTTTTTTTAGCACGTACTTCAAACTTCCCAGATTTGAGTTTCCGAAGTAGGGTTCGATTTGAAGAATTCTGTTGACGGTTTTATGCACTCTGTTTCATAGAAATAAAATGATAAATCATCAAGCCTTATCATTGAACAAAACTTTCGAAAAACGACGATCGTGACTCGGTTTTTTTAGCACGTAATTACAACTTCCACGATTCGGGTTTCCGAAGTAGGGTTCGATTTGAAGAACTCTGTTGACGTTATTATGCACTCTGTTTTTTAGAAATAATATTCTAAATCATCAAGTCTTATCATTCCTCACAAAACTTTCGAAAAACGACGATCGTGACTCGGTTTTTTTAGCACATACTTCAAACTTCCACGATTCGGGTTTCCGAAGTAGGGTTCAATTTGAAGAACTCTGTTGACGGTTTTATGCACTCCGTTTCCTAGAAATAATATGATAAATTATCAAGCCTTATCATTCCTCACAA
>NW_019272222.1:25348-25603 GCF_002738345.1 Cucurbita maxima
CTCACAAAACTTTCGAAAAACGACGATCGTGACTCGGTTTTTTTAGCACGTACTTCAAACTTCCACGATTCGGGGTTCCGAAGTAGGGTTCGATTTGAAGAACTCTGTTGACGGTTTTATGCACTCCGTTTCCTAGAAATAATATGATAAATAATCAAGCCTTATCATTCCTCACAAAACCCTCGAAAAACGACGATCGTGACTAGGTTTTTTAGCACGTACTTCAAAGTTCCTAGATTTGAGTTTCCGAAGTAG
>NW_019272222.1:25765-31920 GCF_002738345.1 Cucurbita maxima
TCCTCACAAAACTTTCGAAAAACGACGATCGTGACTCGGTTTTTTTAGCACGTACTTCAAACTTCCACGATTTGGGTTTGCGAAGTAGGGTTCGATTTGAGGAATTCTGTTGGCGGTTTTATGCACTATGTTTCATAGAAATAAAATGATAAATCATCAAGCCTTATCATTCCTCACAAAACTTTCGAAAAACGACGATCGTGACTCGGTTTTTTTAGCACGTACTTCAAACTTCCACGATTCGGGTTTCCGAAGTAGGGTTCGATTTGAAGAACTGTATTGACGGTTTTCTGCACTCCGTTTCCTAGAAATAATATGATAAATCATCAAGCCTTATCATTCCTCACAAAACCCTCGAAAAACGACGATCGTGACTAGGTTTTTTTAGCACGTACTTCAAAGTTCCTAGATTTGAGTTTCCGAAGTAGGGTTCGATTTGAAGAACTCTGTTGACGGTTTTATGCACTCTGTTACCTAGAAATAAAATGATAAATCGTCAAGCCTTATCATTCCTCACAAAACTTTCGAAAAACGACGATCGTGACCCGGTTTTTTTAGCACGTACTTCAAATTTTCAAGATTNGAAGTAGGGTTCGATTTGAAGAACTCTGTTGACGGTTTTATGCACTCCGTTTCTTAGAAATAATATGATAAATCATCAAGCTTTATCATTCCTCAAAAAACTTTCGAAAAACGACGATCGTGACTCGATTTTTTTAGCACGTACTTCAAATTTTCCAGATTTGGGTTTCCGAAGTAGGGTTCGATTTGAAGAACTCTGTTGACGGTTTTATGCACTCTGTTTCATAGAAATAACATGATAAATCATNAAGCCTTATCATTCCACACAAAACTTTCGAAAAACGACGATCGTGACTCGGTTTTTTTAGCACGTACTTCAAACTTCCACGATTTGGGTTTCTGAAGTAGGGTTCGATTTGAAGAACTCTGGTGGCAGCACTCCGTTTCTTAGAAATAATATGATAAATCATCAAGCCTTATCATTCCTCACAAAACTTTCGAAAACCGACGATCGTGACTCAGTTTTTTTAGCACGTACTTCAAACTTCCGAGATTTCGGTTTCCGAAGTAGGGTTCGATTTGAAGCACACTTTTACTGTTTCATGCACTCCGTTTCTTCGAAATTCTATTCTAAATCATCAAGTCTTATCATTCCTCACAAAACTTTCGAAAAACGACGATCGTGACTCGGTTTTTTTAGCACGTAATTAAAATTTCCACGATTCGGGTTTCCGAAGTAGGGTTCGATTTGAAGAACTCTGTTGACGGTTTAATGCACTCCGTTTCTTAGAAATAATATGATAAATAATCAAGCCTTATCATTCCTCACAAAACTTTCAAAAAACGACGATCGTGACTCGGTTTTTTTAGCACGTACTTCAAACTTCCGAGATTTCGGTTTCCGAAGTAGGGTTCGATTTGAAGAACTCTGTTGGCGGTTTTATGCACTCTGTTTCATAGAAATAAAATGACAAATCATCAAGCCTTATCATTCCTCACAAAACTTTCGAAAAACGACGATCGTGACTCGGTTTTTTTAGCAAGTAATTAAAATTTCCACGATTCGGGTTTCCGAAGTAGGGTTCGATTTGAAGAACTCTGTTGACGGTTTTATGCACTCCGTTTCTTAGAAATAATATGATAAATCATCAAGCCTTATCATTCCTCACAAAACTTTCGAAAAACGACGATCGTGACTCGGTTTTTTTAGCACGTACTTCAAACTTCCACGATTTGGGTTTCCGAAGTAGGGTTCGATTTGAAGAACTCTGTTGACGGTTTAATGCACTCCGTTTCTTAGAAATAATATGATAAATCATCAAGCCTTATCATTCCTCACAAAACTTTCGAAAAACGACGATCGTGACTCGTTTTTTTAGCACGTACTTCAAAATTCCCATATTTGGGTTTCCGAAGTAGGGTTCGATTTGAAGAACTCTGTTGGCGTTTTTATGCACTCTGTTTCATAGAAATAAAATGACAAATCATCAAGCCTTATCATTCCTCACAACACTTTTGAAAAACGACGATCGTAACTCGGTTATTTTAGCATGTACTTCAAACTTCCACGATTCGGGTTTCCGAAGTAGGGTTCGATTTGAAGAACTTTGTTGACGTTTTTATGCACTCCGTTTCTTAGAAATAAGATGATAAATCATCAAGCCTTATCATTCCACACAAAACCCTCGAAAAACGACGATCGTGACTAGGTTTTTTTAGCACGTACTTCAAACTTCCACGATTTGGGTTTCCGAAGTAGGGTTCGATTTGAAGAACTCTGTTGACGTTTTTATGCACTCCGTTTCTTAGAAATAAGAGGATAAATCATCAAGCCTTATCATTCCTCACAAAACTTTCGAAAAACGACGATCGTAACTCGGTTATTTTAGCATGTACTTCAAACTTCCATGATTCGGGTTTCCGAAGTAAGGTTCGATTTGAAGAACTCTGTTGACGTTTTTATGCACTCCGTTTCTTAGAAATAATATGATAAATCATCAAGCCTTATCATTCCTCACAAAACTTTCGAAAAACGACGATCGTGACTCGGTTTTTTTAGCACGTACTTCAAACTTCCACGATTCAGGTTTCCGAAGTAGGGTTCGATTTGAAGAACTCTGTTGACGATTTTATGCACTCCATTTCCTAGAAATAATATGATAAATCATCAAGCCTTATCATTCCTCACAAAACCCTAGAAAATCGACGATCGTGACTAGGTTTTTTGCACGTACTTCAAATTTTCCAGATTTAGGTTTCCGAAGTAGGGTTCGATTTGAAGAATTCTGTTGACGGTTTTATGCACTCTGTTTCCTAGAAATAAAATGATAAATCGTCAAGCCTTATCATTCCTCACAAAACTTTCGAAAAACGACGATCGTGACCCGGTTTTTTTAGCACGTACTTCAAATTTTCAAGATTTGGGTTTCCGAAGTAGGGTTCGATTTGAAGAACTCTGTTGACGGTTTTATGCACTCCGTTTCCTAGAAATAATATGATAAATCATCAAGCCTTATCCTTCCTCTCCAAACTTTCGAAAAACGACGATCGTGACCCGGTTTTTTTAGCACGTACTTCAAATTTTCCAGATTTGGGTTTCCGAAGTAGGTTTCGATTTGAACCCGGTTTTTTTAGCACGTACTTCAAATTTTCCAGATTTGGGTTTCCGAAGTAGGTTTCGATTTGAAGAACTCTGTTGACGGTTTTATGCACTCCGTTTCCTAGAAATAATATGATAAATCATCAAGCCTTATTATTCCTCACAAAACCCTCGAAAAACGACTATCGTGACTAGGTTTTTTTAGCACGTACTTCAAATTTCCCAAATTTGAGTTTCCAAAGTAGGGTTCGATTTGAAGAACTCTGTTGACGGTTTTATGCACTCTGTTTCATAGAAATAAAATGATAAATCATCAAGCCTTATCAATCCTCACAAAACTTTCGAAAAACGACGATCGTGACTCGGTTTTTTTAGCACGTAATTAAAACTTCCACGATTCGGGTTTCCGAAGTAGGTTTGGATTTGAAGAACTCTGTTGACGTTATTATGCACTCTGTTTCTTCGAAATAATATTCTAAATCAACAAGTCTTATCATTCCTCACAAAACTTTCGAAAAACGACGATCGTGACTCGGTTTTTTTAGCACGTACTTCAAAGTTCCTAGATTTGAGTTTCCGAAGTAGGGTTCGATTTGAAGAACTCTGTTGACGGTTTTATGCACTCCGTTTCTTATAAATAATATGATAAATCATCAAGCCTTATCATTCCTCACAAAACTTTCGAAAAACGACGATCGTGACTCGGTTTGTTTAGCACGTTCTTCAAATTTTCCAGATTTAGGTTTCCGAAGTAGGGTTCGATTTGAAGAATTCTGTTGACGGTTTTATGCACTCTGTTTCCTAGAAATAAAATGATAAATCGTCAAGCCTTATCATTCCTCACAAAACTTTCGAAAAACGACGATCGTGACCCGGTTTTTTTAGCACGTACTTCAAATTTTCAAGATTTGGGTTTCTGAAGTAGGGTTCGATTTGAAGAACTCTTTTGACGGTTTTATGCACTCTGTTTCGTAGATATAATATGATAAATCATCAAGCCTTATCATTCCTCACAAAACTTTCGAAAAACGACGATCGTAACTCGTTTTTTTAGCACGTACTTCAAACTTCCCAGATTTGAGTTTCCGAAGTAGGGTTCGATTTGAAGAATTCTGTTGACGGTTTTATGCACTCTGTTTCATAGAAATAAAATGATAAATCATCAAGCCTTATCATTGAACAAAACTTTCGAAAAACGACGATCGTGACTCGGTTTTTTTAGCACGTAATTACAACTTCCACGATTCGGGTTTCCGAAGTAGGGTTCGATTTGAAGAACTCTTTTGACGTTATTATGCACTCTGTTTTTTAGAAATAATATTCTAAATCATCAAGTCTTATCATTCCTCACAAAACTTTCGAAAAACGACGATCGTGACTCGGTTTTTTTAGCACGTACTTCAAACTTCCACGATTCAAGTTTCCGAAGTAGGGTTCAATTTGAAGAACTCTGTTGACGGTTTTATGCACTCCGTTTCCTAGAAATAATATTTTAAATCATCAAGCCTTATCATTCCTCACAAAACTTTCGAAAAACGACGATCGTGACTCGGTTTTTTTAGCACGTACTTCAAACTTCCACGATTTGGGTTTCCGAAGTAGGGTTCGATTTGAAGAACACTGTTGACGGTTTTATGCACTCCGTTTCTTAGAAATAATATTTTAAATCATCAAGCCTTATCATTCCTCACAAAACTTTCGAAAAACGACGATCGTGACTCGGTTTTTTTAGCACGTACTTCAAACTTCCACGATTTGGGTTTCCGAAGTAGGGTTCGATTTGAAGAACACTGTTGACGGTTTTATGCACTCCGTTTCTTAGAAATAATATTTTAAATCATCAAGCCTTATCATTCCTCACAAAACTTTCGAAAAACGACGATCGTGACTCGGTTTTTTTAGCACGTACTTCAAACTTCCACGATTTGGGTTTCCGAAGTAGGGTTCGATTTGAAGAACACTGTTGACGGTTTTATGCACTCCGTTTCTTAGAAATAATATTTTAAATCATCAAGCCTTATCATTCCTCACAAAACTTTCGAAAAACGACGATCGTGACTCGGTTTTTTTAGCACGTACTTCAAACTTCCACGATTTGGGTTTCCGAAGTAGGGTTCGATTTGAAGAACTCTGTTGACGGTTTTATGCACTCCGTTTCCTAGAAATAATATGATAAATTATCAAGCCTTATCATTCCTCACAAAACCCTCGAAAAACGACGATCGTGACTAGGTTTTTTTAGCACGTAATTCAAAGTTCCTAGATTTGAGTTTCCGAAGTAGGGTTCGATTTGAAGAACTCTGTTGACGGTTTTATGCACTCCGTTTCTTATAAATAATATGATAAATCATCAAGCCTTATCATTCCTCACAAAACTTTCGAAAAACGACGATCGTGACTCGGTTTTTTTAGCACGAATTTCAAACTTCCACGATTCGGGTTTCCGAAGTAGGGTTCGATTTGAAAAACTCTGCTGACGTTATTATGCACTCTGTTTCTTAGAAATAATATTCTAAATCATCAAGTCTTATCATTCCTCACAAAACTTTCGAAAAACGACGATCGTGACTCGGTTTTTTTAGCACGTACTTCAAACTTCCACGATTCGGGGTTCCGAAGTAGGGTTCGATTTAAAGAACTCTATTGACGGTTTTATGCACTCCGTTTCCTAGAAATAATATGATAAATAATCAAGCCTTATCATTCCTCACAAAACCCTCGAAAAACAACGATCGTGACTAGGTGTTTTTAGCACGTACTTCAAAGTTCCTAGATTTGAGTTTCCGAAGTAGGGTTCGATTTGAAGAACTCTGTTGACGGTTTTATGCACTCCGTTTCTTATAAATAATATGATAAATGATCAAGCCTTATCATTCCTCACAAAACTTTCGAAAAACGACGATCGTGACTCGGTTTTTTAGCACGAATTTCAAACTTCCACGATTCGGGTTTCCGAAGTAGGGTTCGATTTGAAAAACTCTGTTGACGTTATTATGCACTCTGTTTCTTAGAAATAATATTCTAAATCATCAAG
>NW_019272222.1:31936-36688 GCF_002738345.1 Cucurbita maxima
ACGGTTTTATGCACTCTGTTTCTTAGAAATAATATTCTAAATCATCAAGTCTTATCATTCCTCACAAAACTTTCGAAAAACGACGATCGTGACTCGGTTTTTTTAGCACGTACTTCAAACTTCCACGATTCGGGTTTCCGAATTAGGGTTCAATTTGAAGAACTCTGTTGACGGTTTTATGCACTCCGTTTCCTAGAAATAATATGATAAATTATCAAGCCTTATCATTCCTCACAAAACCCTCGAAAAACGACGATCGTGACTAGGTTTTTTTAGCACGTACTTCAAAGTTCCTAGATTTGAGTTTCCGAAGTAGGGTTCGATTTGAAGAACTCTGTTGACGGTTTTATGCACTCCGTTTCTTATAAATAATATGATAAATCATCAAGCCTTATCATTCCTCACAAAACTTTTGAAAAACGACGATCGTGACTCGGTTTTTTTAGCACGTAATTAAAACTTACACGATTCGGGTTTCCGAAGTAGGGTTCGATTTGAAGAACTCTGTTGACGGTTTTATGCACTCTGTTTCCTAGAAATAAAATGATAAATCATCAAGCCTTATCATTCCTCACAAAACTTTCGAAAAACGACGATCGTGACTCGGTTTGTTTAGCACGTACTTCAAATTTTCCAGATTTAGGTTTCCGAAGTAGGGTTCGATTTGAAGAATTCTGTTGACGGTTTTATGCACTCTGTTTCCTAGAAATAAAATGATAAATCGTCAAGCCTTATCATTCCTCACAAAACTTTCAAAAAACGACGATCGTGACCCGGTTTTTTTAGCACGTACTTCAAATTTTCAAGATTTGGGTTTCCGAAGTAGGGTTCGATTTGAAGAACTCTGTTGACGGTTTTATGCACTCCGTTTCGTAGATATAATATGATAAATCATCAAGCCTTATCATTCCTTACAAAACTTTCGAAAAACGACGATCGTAACTCGTTTTTTTAGCACGTACTTCAAACTTCCCAGATTTGGGTTTCCGAAGTAGAGTTCGATTTGAAGAATTCTGTTGACGGTTTTATGCACTCTGTTTCAAAGAAATAAAATGATAAATCATCAAGCCTTATCATTGAGCAAAACTTTCGAAAAACGACGATCGTGACTCGGTTTTTTTAGCACGTAATTAAAACTTCCACGATTCGGGTTTCCGAAGTAGGGTTCGATTTGAAGAACTCTGTTGACGGTTTTATGCACTCCGTTTCTTAGAAATAATATGATAAATCATCAAGCCTTATCATTCCTCACAAAACTTTCGAAAAACGACGATCGTGACTCGGTTTTTTTAGCACGTAATTAAAACTTCCACGATTCGGGTTTCCGAAGTAGGGTTCGATTTGAAGAACTCTGTTGACGTTAATATGCACTCTGTTTTTTAGAAATAATATTCTAAATCATCAAGTCTTATCATTCCTCACAAAACTTTCGAAAAACGACGATCGTGACTCGGTTTTTTTAGCACGTACTTCAAACTTCCGAGATTTCGGTTTTCGAAGTAGGGTTCGATTTGAAGAACTCTGTTGGCGGTTTTATGCACTCTGTTTCATAGAAATAAAATGACAAATCATCAAGCCTTATCATTCCTCACAAAACTTTCAAAAAACGACGATCGTGACTCGGTTTTTTTAGCACGTACTTCAAACTTCCGAGATTTCGGTTTCCGAAGTAGGGTTCGATTTGAAGAACTCTGTTGGCGGTTTTATGCACTCTGTTTCATAGAAATAAAATGACAAATCATCAAGCCTTATCATTCCTCACAAAACTTTCGAAAAACGACGATCGTGACTTGGTTTTTTTAGCAAGTAATTAAAATTTCCACGATACGGGTTTCCGAAGTAGGGTTCGATTTGAAGAACTCTGTTGACGGTTTAATGCACTCCGTTTCTTAGAAATAAGATGATAAATCATCAAGCCTTATCATTCCTCACAAAACTTTTTGAAAAACGACGATCGTAACTCGGTTATTTTAGCATGTACTTCAAACTTCCACGATTCGGGTTTCCGAAGTAGGGTTCGATTTGAAGAACTCTGTTGACGTTTTTATGCACTCTGTTTTTTAGAAATAAGATGATAAATCATCAAGCCTTATCATTCCACACAAAACCCTCGAAAAACGACGATCGTGACTAGGTTTTTTTAGCACGTACTTCAAACTTCCACGATTTGGGTTTTCGAAGTAGGGTTCGATTTGAAGAACTCTGTTGACGTTTTTATGCACTCTGTTTTTTAGAAATAAGATGATAAATCATCAAGCCTTATCATTCCACACAAAACCCTCGAAAAACGACGATCGTGACTAGGTTTTTTTAGCACGTACTTCAAACTTCCACGATTTGGGTTTACGAAATAGGGTTCGATTTGAAGAACTCTGTTGACGTTTTTATGCACTCCGTTTCTTAGAAATAAGATGATAAATCATCAAGCCTTTTCATTCCTCACAAAACTTTCGAAAAACGATGATCGTGACTCGGTTTTTTTAGCACGTAATTAAAACTTCCATGATTCGGGTTTCCGAAGTAGGGTTCGATTTGAAGAACTCTGTTGACGTTTTTATGCACTCCGTTTCTTAGAAATAAGATGATAAATCATCAAGCCTTTTCATTCCTCACAAAACTTTCGAAAAACGATGATCGTGACTCGGTTTTTTTAGCACGTAATTAAAACTTCCATGATTCGGGTTTCCGAAGTAGGGTTGGATTTGAAGAACTCTGTTGACGTTTTTATGCACTCCGTTTCTTAGAAATAATATGATAAATCATCAAGCCTTATCATTCCTCACAAAACTTTCGAAAAACGACGATCGTGACTCGGTTTTTTTAGCACGTACTTCAAACTTCCACGATTTGGGTTTCCGAAGTAGGGTTCGATTTGAAGAACTCTGTTGACGTTTTTATGCACTCCGTTTCTTAGAAATAATATGATAAATCATCAAGCCTTATCATTCCTCACAAAACTTTCGAAAAACGACGATCGTGACTCGGTTTTTTTAGCACGTACTACAAACTTCCCAGATTTGGGTTTCCGAAGCAGGGTTTGATTTGAGGAACTCTGTTGATGTTATTATGCACTCTGTTTCTTAGAAATAATATTCTAAATCATCAAGCCTTATCATTCCTCACAAAACTTTCGAAAAACGACGATCGTGACTTGGTTTTTTCAGCACGTACTTCAAACTTCCACGATTCAGGTTTCCGAAGTAGGGTTCGATTTGAAGAACTCTGTTGACGATTTTATGCACTCCATTTCCTAGAAATAATATGATAAATCATCAAGCCTTATCATTCCCCACAAAACCCTAGAAAATCGACGATCGTGACTAGGTTTTTTTGCACGTACTTCAAATTTTCCAGATTTAGGTTTCCGAAGTAGGGTTCGATTTGAAGAATTCTGTTGACGGTTTTATGCACACTGTTTCCTAGAAATAAAATGATAAATCGTCAAGCCTTATCATTCCTCACAAAACTTTCGAAAAACGACGATCGTGACCCGGTTTTTTTAGCACGTACTTCAAATTTTCAAGATTTGGGTTTCCGAAGTAGGGTTCGATTTGAAGAACTCTGTTGACGGTTTTATGCACTTCGTTTCCTAGAAATAATATGATAAATCATCAAGCCTTATCCTTCCTCTCCAAACTTTCGAAAAACGACGATCGTGACCCGGTTTTTTTAGCACGTACTTCAAATTTTCCAGATTTGGGTTTCCGAAGTAGGTTTCGATTTGAAGAACTCTGTTGACGGTTTTATGCACTCCGTTTCCTAGAAATAATATGATAAATCATCAAGGCTTATTATTCCTCACAAAACCCTCGAAAAACGACTATCGTGACTAGGTTTTTTTAGCACGTACTTCAAATTTTCAAGATTTAGGTTTCCGAAGTAGGGTTCGATTTGAAGAACTCTGTTGACGGTTTTATGCACTCTGTTTCCTAGAAATAATATGATAAATCATCAAGCCTTATCATTCCTCACAAANCGAAGTAGGGTTCGATTTGAAGAATTCTGTTGACGGTTTTATGCACTCTGTTTCCTAGAAATAAAATGATAAATCGTCAAGCCTTATCATTCCTCACAAAACTTTCGAAAAACGACGATCGTGACCCGGTTTTTTTAGCACGTACTTCAAATTTTCAAGATTTGGGTTTCTGAAGTAGGGTTCGATTTGAAGAACTCTGTTGACGGTTTTATGCACTCCGTTTCGTAGATATAATATGATAAATCATCAAGCCTTATCATTCCTCACAAAACTTTCGAAAAACGACGATCGTAACTCGTTTTTTTAGCACGTACTTCAAACTTCCCAGATTTGAGTTTCCGAAGTAGGGTTCGATTTGAAGAATTCTGTTGACGGTTTTATGCACTCTGTTTCATAGAAATAAAATGATAAATCATCAAGCCTTATCATTGAACAAAACTTTCGAAAAACGACGATCGTGACTCGGTTTTTTTAGCACGTAATTACAACTTCCACGATTCGGGTTTCCGAAGTAGGGTTCGATTTGAAGAACTCTGTTGACGTTATTATGCACTCTGTTTTTTAGAAATAATATTCTAAATCATCAAGTCTTATCATTCCTCACAAAACTTTCGAAAAACGACGATCGTGACTCGGTTTTTTTAGCACGTACTTCAAACTTCCACGATTCGGGTTTCCGAAGTAGGGTTCAATTTGAAGAACTCTGTTGACGGTTTTATGCACTCCGTTTCCTAGAAATAATATGATAAATTATCAAGCCTTATCATTCCTCACAA
>NW_019272222.1:36976-37231 GCF_002738345.1 Cucurbita maxima
CTCACAAAACTTTCGAAAAACGACGATCGTGACTCGGTTTTTTTAGCACGTACTTCAAACTTCCACGATTCGGGGTTCCGAAGTAGGGTTCGATTTGAAGAACTCTGTTGACGGTTTTATGCACTCCGTTTCCTAGAAATAATATGATAAATAATCAAGCCTTATCATTCCTCACAAAACCCTCGAAAAACGACGATCGTGACTAGGTTTTTTAGCACGTACTTCAAAGTTCCTAGATTTGAGTTTCCGAAGTAG
>NW_019272222.1:37393-39787 GCF_002738345.1 Cucurbita maxima
TCCTCACAAAACTTTCGAAAAACGACGATCGTGACTCGGTTTTTTTAGCACGTACTTCAAACTTCCACGATTTGGGTTTGCGAAGTAGGGTTCGATTTGAGGAATTCTGTTGGCGGTTTTATGCACTATGTTTCATAGAAATAAAATGATAAATCATCAAGCCTTATCATTCCTCACAAAACTTTCGAAAAACGACGATCGTGACTCGGTTTTTTTAGCACGTACTTCAAACTTCCACGATTCGGGTTTCCGAAGTAGGGTTCGATTTGAAGAACTGTATTGACGGTTTTCTGCACTCCGTTTCCTAGAAATAATATGATAAATCATCAAGCCTTATCATTCCTCACAAAACCCTCGAAAAACGACGATCGTGACTAGGTTTTTTTAGCACGTACTTCAAAGTTCCTAGATTTGAGTTTCCGAAGTAGGGTTCGATTTGAAGAACTCTGTTGACGGTTTTATGCACTCTGTTACCTAGAAATAAAATGATAAATCGTCAAGCCTTATCATTCCTCACAAAACTTTCGAAAAACGACGATCGTGACCCGGTTTTTTTAGCACGTACTTCAAATTTTCAAGATTNGAAGTAGGGTTCGATTTGAAGAACTCTGTTGACGGTTTTATGCACTCCGTTTCTTAGAAATAATATGATAAATCATCAAGCTTTATCATTCCTCAAAAAACTTTCGAAAAACGACGATCGTGACTCGATTTTTTTAGCACGTACTTCAAATTTTCCAGATTTGGGTTTCCGAAGTAGGTTTCGATTTGAAGAACTCTGTTGACGGTTTTATGCACTCTGTTTCATAGAAATAACATGATAAATCATCAAGCCTTATCATTCCACACAAAACTTTCGAAAAACGACGATCGTGACTAGGTTTTTTTAGCACGTACTTCAAACTTCCACGATTTGGGTTTCTGAAGTAGGGTTCGATTTGAAGAACTCTGGTGGCAGCACTCCGTTTCTTAGAAATAATATGATAAATCATCAAGCCTTATCATTCCTCACAAAACTTTCGAAAACCGACGATCGTGACTCAGTTTTTTTAGCACGTACTTCAAACTTCCGAGATTTCGGTTTCCGAAGTAGGGTTCGATTTGAAAAACTCTGTTGGCGGTTTTATGCACTCTGTTTCATAGAAATAAAATGACAAATCATCAAGTCTTATCATTCCTCACAAAACTTTCGAAAAACGACGATCGTGACTCGGTTTTTTTAGCACGTAATTAAAATTTCCACGATTCGGGTTTCCGAAGTAGGGTTCGATTTGAAGAACTCTGTTGACGGTTTAATGCACTCCGTTTCTTAGAAATAATATGATAAATAATCAAGCCTTATCATTCCTCACAAAACTTTCAAAAAACGACGATCGTGACTCGGTTTTTTTAGCACGTACTTCAAACTTCCGAGATTTCGGTTTCCGAAGTAGGGTTCGATTTGAAGAACTCTGTTGGCGGTTTTATGCACTCTGTTTCATAGAAATAAAATGACAAATCATCAAGCCTTATCATTCCTCACAAAACTTTCGAAAAACGACGATCGTGACTCGGTTTTTTTAGCAAGTAATTAAAATTTCCACGATTCGGGTTTCCGAAGTAGGGTTCGATTTGAAGAACTCTGTTGACGGTTTAATGCACTCCGTTTCTTAGAAATAATATGATAAATCATCAAGCCTTATCATTCCTCACAAAACTTTCGAAAAACGACGATCGTGACTCGTTTTTTTAGCACGTACTTCAAAATTCCCATATTTGGGTTTCCGAAGTAGGGTTCGATTTGAAGAACTCTGTTGGCGTTTTTATGCACTCTGTTTCATAGAAATAAAATGACAAATCATCAAGCCTTATCATTCCTCACAACACTTTTGAAAAACGACGATCGTAACTCGGTTATTTTAGCATGTACTTCAAACTTCCACGATTCGGGTTTCCGAAGTAGGGTTCGATTTGAAGAACTTTGTTGACGTTTTTATGCACTCCGTTTCTTAGAAATAAGATGATAAATCATCAAGCCTTATCATTCCACACAAAACCCTCGAAAAACGACGATCGTGACTAGGTTTTTTTAGCACGTACTTCAAACTTCCACGATTTGGGTTTCCGAAGTAGGGTTCGATTTGAAGAACTCTGTTGACGTTTTTATGCACTCCGTTTCTTAGAAATAAGAGGATAAATCATCAAGCCTTATCATTCCTCACAAAACTTTCGAAAAACGACGATCGTAACTCGGTTATTTTAGCATGTACTTCAAACTTCCATGATTCGGGTTTCCGAAGTAAGGTTCGATTTGAAGAACTCTGTTGACGTTTTTATGCACTCCGTTTCTTAGAAATAATATGATAAATCATCAAGCCTTATCATTCCTCACAAAACTTTCGAAAAACGACGATC
>NW_019272222.1:39919-40269 GCF_002738345.1 Cucurbita maxima
AAGCCTTATCATTCCTCACAAAACTTTCGAAAAACGACGATCGTGACTTGGTTTTTTCAGCACGTACTTCAAACTTCCACGATTCAGGTTTCCGAAGTAGGGTTCGATTTGAAGAACTCTGTTGACGATTTTATGCACTCCATTTCCTAGAAATAATATGATAAATCATCAAGCCTTATCATTCCTCACAAAACCCTAGAAAATCGACGATCGTGACTAGGTTTTTTTAGCACGTACTTCAAATTTTCCAGATTTAGGTTTCCGAAGTAGGGTTCGATTTGAAGAATTCTGTTGACGGTTTTATGCACTCTGTTTCCTAGAAATAAAATGATAAATCGTCAAGCCTTATC
>NW_019272222.1:40487-43410 GCF_002738345.1 Cucurbita maxima
CCCGGTTTTTTTAGCACGTACTTCAAATTTTCCAGATTTGGGTTTCCGAAGTAGGGTTCGATTTGAAGAACTCTGTTGACGGTTTTATGCACTCCGTTTCCTAGAAATAATATGATAAATCATCAAGCCTTATTATTCCTCACAAAACCCTCGAAAAACGACTATCGTGACTAGGTTTTTTTAGCACGTACTTCAAATTTCCCAAATTTGAGTTTCCAAAGTAGGGTTCGATTTGAAGAACTCTGTTGACGGTTTTATGCACTCTGTTTCATAGAAATAAAATGATAAATCATCAAGCCTTATCAATCCTCACAAAACTTTCGAAAAACGACGATCGTGACTCGGTTTTTTTAGCACGTAATTAAAACTTCCACGATTCGGGTTTCCGAAGTAGGTTTGGATTTGAAGAACTCTGTTGACGTTATTATGCACTCTGTTTCTTCGAAATAATATTCTAAATCAACAAGTCTTATCATTCCTCACAAAACTTTCGAAAAACGACGATCGTGACTCGGTTTTTTTAGCACGTAATTAAAACTTCCACGATTCGGGTTTCCGAAGTAGGGTTCGATTTGAAGAACTCTGTTGACGTTATTATGCACTCTGTTTCTTCGAAATAATATTCTAAATCAACAAGTCTTATCATTCCTCACAAAACTTTCGAAAAACGACGATCGTGACTCGGTTTTTTTAGCACGTACTTCAAAGTTCCTAGATTTGAGTTTCCGAAGTAGGGTTCGATTTGAAGAACTCTGTTGACGGTTTTATGCACTCCGTTTCTTATAAATAATATGATAAATCATCAAGCCTTATCATTCCTCACAAAACTTTCGAAAAACGACGATCGTGACTCGGTTTGTTTAGCACGTACTTCAAATTTTCCAGATTTAGGTTTCCGAAGTAGGGTTCGATTTGAAGAATTCTGTTGACGGTTTTATGCACTCTGTTTCCTAGAAATAAAATGATAAATCGTCAAGCCTTATCATTCCTCACAAAACTTTCGAAAAACGACGATCGTGACCCGGTTTTTTTAGCACGTACTTCAAATTTTCAAGATTTGGGTTTCTGAAGTAGGGTTCGATTTGAAGAACTCTTTTGACGGTTTTATGCACTCTGTTTCGTAGATATAATATGATAAATCATCAAGCCTTATCATTCCTCACAAAACTTTCGAAAAACGACGATCGTAACTCGTTTTTTTAGCACGTACTTCAAACTTCCCAGATTTGAGTTTCCGAAGTANNNNTAAATCATCAAGCCTTATCATTGAACAAAACTTTCGAAAAACGACGATCGTGACTCGGTTTTTTTAGCACGTAATTACAACTTCCACGATTCGGGTTTCCGAAGTAGGGTTCGATTTGAAGAACTCTTTTGACGTTATTATGCACTCTGTTTTTTAGAAATAATATTCTAAATCATCAAGTCTTATCATTCCTCACAAAACTTTCGAAAAACGACGATCGTGACTCGGTTTTTTTAGCACGTACTTCAAACTTCCACGATTCAAGTTTCCGAAGTAGGGTTCAATTTGAAGAACTCTGTTGACGGTTTTATGCACTCCGTTTCCTAGAAATAATATGATAAATTATCAAGCCTTATCATTCCTCACAAAACCCTCGAAAAACGACGATCGTGACTAGGTTTTTTTAGCACGTACTTCAAAGTTCCTAGATTTGAGTTTCCGAAGTAGGGTTCGATTTGAAGAACTCTGTTGACGGTTTTATGCACTCCGTTTCTTATAAATAATATGATAAATCATCAAGCCTTATCATTCCTCACAAAACTTTCGAAAAACGACGATCGTGACTCGGTTTTTTTAGCACGAATTTCAAACTTCCACGATTCGGGTTTCCGAAGTAGGGTTCGATTTGAAAAACTCTGCTGACGTTATTATGCACTCTGTTTCTTAGAAATAATATTCTAAATCATCAAGTCTTATCATTCCTCACAAAACTTTCGAAAAACGACGATCGTGACTCGGTTTTTTTAGCACGTACTTCAAACTTCCACGATTCGGGGTTCCGAAGTAGGGTTCGATTTGAAGAACTCTGTTGACGGTTTTATGCACTCTGTTTCCTAGAAATAAAATGATAAATCGTCAAGCCTTATCATTCCTCCCAAAACTTTCAAAAAACGACGATCGTGACCCGGTTTTTTTAGCACGTACTTCAAATNTTCCGAAGTAGGGTTCGATTTGAAGAACTCTGTTGACGGTTTTATGCACTCCGTTTCCTAGAAATAATATGATAAATAATCAAGCCTTATCATTCCTCACAAAACCCTCGAAAAACGACGATCGTGACTAGGTTTTTTAGCACGTACTTCAAAGTTCCTAGATTTGAGTTTCCGAAGTAGGGTTCGATTTGAAGAACTCTGTTGACGGTTTTATGCACTCCGTTTCTTATAAATAATATGATAAATCATCAAGCCTTATCATTCCTCACAAAACTTTCGAAAAACGACGATCGTGACTCGGTTTTTTAGCACGAATTTCAAACTTCCACGATTCGGGTTTCCGAAGTAGGGTTCGATTTGAAGAACTCTGTTGACGTTATTATGCACTCTGTTTCTTAGAAATAATATTCTAAATCATCAAGTCTTATCATTCCTCACAAAACATTCGAAAAACGACGATCGTGACTCGGTTTTTTTAGCACGTACTTCAAACTTCCACGATTCGGGTTTCCGAAGTAGGGTTCAATTTGAAGAACTCTGTTGACGGTTTTATGCACTCCGTTTCCTAGAAATAATATGATANACTTCAAAGTTCCTAGATTTGAGTTTCCGAAGTAGGGTTCGATTTGAAGAACTCTGTTGACGGTTTTATGCACTCCGTTTCTTATAAATAATATGATAAATCATCAAGCCTTATCATTCCTCACAAAACTTTCGAAAAACGACGATCGTGACTCGGTTTTTT
>NW_019272222.1:43959-44938 GCF_002738345.1 Cucurbita maxima
GTTTCCGAAGTAGGGTTCGATTTGAAGAACTCTGTTGACGGTTTTATGCACTCCGTTTCGTAGATATAATATGATAAATCATCAAGCCTTATCATTCCTTACAAAACTTTCGAAAAACGACGATCGTAACTCGTTTTTTTAGCACGTACTTCAAATTTTCAAGATTTGGGTTTCCGAAGTAGGGTTCGATTTGAAGAACTCTGTTGACGGTTTTATGCACTCCGTTTCCTAGAAATAATATGATAAATCATCAAGCCTTATCCTTCCTCTCCAAACTTTCGAAAAACGACGATCGTGACCCGGTTTTTTTAGCACGTACTTCAAATTTTCCAGATTTGGGTTTCCAAAGTAGGGTTCGATTTGAAGAACTTTGTTGACGGTTTTATGCACTCTGTTTCCTAGAAATAATATGACAAATCATCAAGCCTTATCATTCCTCACAAAACATTCGAAAAACAACGATCGTGACTCGGTTTTTTCAGCACGTACTTCAAATTTTCCGGATTTGGGTTTCCGAAGTAGGGTTCGATTTGAAGAATTCTGTTGACGGTTTTATGCACTCTCTTTCATAGAAATAAAATGATAAATCATCAAGCCTTATCATTCCTCACTAAACTTTCGAAAAACGACGATCGTGACTCGGTTTTTTTAGCACGTAATTAAAATTTCCACGATTTGGGTTTCCGAAGTAGGTTTCGATTTGAAGAACTCTGGTGACGGTTTTATGCACTCCGTTTCTTAGAAATAATATGATAAATCATCGAGCCTTATCATTCCTCACAAAACTTTCGAAAAACGACGATCGTGACTCGGATTTTTTAGCACGTACTTCAAACTTCCACGATTCGGGTTTTCAAAGTAGGGTTCGATTTGAAGAATTCTGTTGGCGGTTTTATGCACTCTGTTTCATAGAAATAAAATGATAAATCATCAAGCCTTATCATTCCTCACAAAACTTTCGAAAAACGACGATCGTGAC
>NW_019272222.1:47425-47791 GCF_002738345.1 Cucurbita maxima
TATGATAAATCATCAAGCCTTATCATTCCTCACAAAACTTTCGAAAAACGACGATCGTGACTCGGTTTTTTTAGCACGTAATTAAAACTTCCACGATTCGGGTTTCCGAAGTAGGGTTCGATTTGAATAACTCTGTTGACGTTATTATGCACTCTGTTTCTTAGAAATAATATTCTAAATCATCAAGTCTTATCGTTCCTCACAAAACTTTCGAAAAACGACGATCGTGACTCGGTTTTTTTAGCACGTACTTCAAACTTCCACGATTCGGGGTTCCGAAGTAGGGTTCGATTTGAAGAACTCGGTTGACGGTTTTATGCACTCCGTTTCCTAGAAATAATATGATAAATCATCAAGCCTTATCAT
>NW_019272222.1:48057-58705 GCF_002738345.1 Cucurbita maxima
TTATCACGGACTTCAAATTTCCAGATTTGGGTTTCCGAAGTAGGGTTCGATTTGAAGAACTCTGTTGACGGTTTTATGCACTCCGTTTCGTAGATATAATATGATAAATCATCAAGCTTTATCATTCCTCATAAAACTTTCGAAAAACGACGATCGTAACTCATTTTTTTAGCACGTACTTCAAACTTCCCAGATTTGGGTTTCCGAAGTAGGGTTCGATTTGAAGAATTCTGTTGACGGTTTTATGCACTCTGTTTCATAGAAATAAAATGATAAATCATCAAGCCTTATCATTCCTCACAAAACTTTCGAAAAACGACGATCGTGACTCGGTTTTTTTAGCACGTAATTAAAATTTCCACGATTCGGGTTTCCGAAGTAGGGTTCGATTTGAAGAACTCTGTTGACGTTATTATGCACTCTGTTTGTTAGAAATAATATTCTAAATCATCAAGTCTTATCATTCCTCACAAAACTTTCGAAAAACGACGATCGTGACTCGGTTTTTTTAGCACGTACTTCAAACTTCCACGATTCGGGTTCCCGAAGTAGGGTTCGATTTGAAGAACTCTGTTGACGGTTTTATGCACTCCGTTTCCTAGAAATAATATGATAAATCATCAAGCCTTATCATTCCTCACAAAACTTTCGAAAAACGACGATCGTGACTCGGTTTTTTAGCACGAATTTCAAACTTCCACGATTCGGGTTTCCGAAGTAGGGTTCGATTTGAAGAACTCTGTTGACGGTTTTATGCACTCCGTTTCCTAGAAATAATATGATAAATCATCAAGCCTTATCATTCCTCACAAAACTTTCGAAAAACGACGATCGTGACTCGGTTTTTTTAGCACGTACTTCAAACTTCCACGATTTGGGTTTGCGAAGTAGGGTTCGATTTGAAGAACTCTGTTGACGGTTTTATGCACTCTGTTTCTTAGAAATAATATTCGAAATCATCAAGCCTTATCATTTCTCACAAAACTTTCAAAAAACGATGATCGTGACTTGGTTTTTTCAGCACGTACTTCAAAATTCCACGATTCAGGTTTCCGAAGTAGGGTTCGATTTGAAGAACTCTGTTGACGATTTTATGCACTCCGTTTCCTAGAAATAATATGATAAATCATCAAGCCTTATCATTCCTCACAAAACCCTCGAAAAACGACGATCGTGACTAGGTTTTTTTAGCACGTACTTCAAATTTTCCAGATTTAGGTTTCCGAAGTAGGGTTCGATTTGAAGAATTCTGTTGACGGTTTTATGCACTCTGTTTCCTAGAAATAAAATGATAAATCATCAAGCCTTATCATTCCTCACAAAACTTTCGAAAAACAACGATCGTGACCCGGTTTTTTTAGCACGTACTTCAAATTTTCCAGATTTGGGTTTCCGAAGTAGGGTTCGATTTGAAGAACTCTGTTGACGGTTTTATGCACTCCGTTTCCGAGAAATAATATGATAAATCATCAAGCCTTATTATTCCTCACAAAACCCTCGAAAAACGACGATCGTGACTAGGTTTTTTTAGCACGTACTTCAAATTTCCAAGATTTGAAAACCCTCGAAAAACGACGATCGTGACTAGGTTTTTTTAGCACGTACTTCAAATTTCCAAGATTTGAGTTTCCGAAGTAGGGTTCGATTTGAAGAACTCTGTTGACGGTTTTATGCACTCCGTTTCTTAGAAATAATATGATAAATCATCAAGCCTTATCATTCCTCAAAAAACTTTCGAAAAACGACGATCGTGACTCGGTTTTTTTAGCACGTACTTCAAATTTTCCAGATTTGGGTTTCCGAAGTAGGGTTCGATTTGAAGAACTCTGTTGACGGTTTTATGCACTCCGTTTCCTAGAAATAATATGATAAATCATCAAGCCTTATCATTCCTCTCCAAACTTTCGAAAAACGACGATCGTTACCCGGTTTTTTTAGCACGTACTTCAAATTTTCCAGATTTGGGTTTCCGAAGTAGTGTTCGATTTGAAGAACTCTGTTGATGGTCTTATGCACTCCGTTTCCTATAAATAATATGATAAATCATCAAGCCTTATTATTCCTCACAAAACCCTCGAAAAACGACGATCGTGACTATGTTTTTTTAGCACGTACTTCAAACTTCCCCGATTCGGGGTTCCGAAGTAGGGTTCGATTTGAAGATCTCTGTTGACGGTTTTATGCACTCCGTTTCGTAGATATAATATGATAAATCATCAAGCCTTATCATTCCTCACAAAACTTTCGAAAAACGACGATCGTGACTCGGTTTTTTTAGCACGTACTTCAAATTTTCCCGATTTGGGTTTCCGAAGTAGGGTTCGATTTGAAGAACTCTGTTGACGGTTTTATGCACTCCGTTTCTTAGATATAATATGATAAATCATCAAGCCTTATCATTCCTCTCCAAACTTTCGAAAAACGACGATCGTGACTCGGTTTGTTTAGCACGTACTTCAAATTTTCCGGATTTGGGTTTCCGAAGTAGGGTTCGATTTGAAGATCTCTGTTGACGGTTTTATGCACTCCGTTTCGTAGATATAATATGATAAATCATCAAGCCTTATCATTCCTCTCCAAACTTTCGAAAAACGACGATCGTGACTCGGTTTGTTTAGCACGTACTTCAAATTTTCCGGATTTGGGTTTCCGAAGTAGGGTTCGATTTGAAGATCTCTGTTGACGGTTTTATGCACTCCGTTTCGTAGATATAATATGATAAATCATCAAGCCTTATCATTCCTCTCCAAACTTTCGAAAAACGACGATCGTGACTCGGTTTGTTTAGCACGTACTTCAAATTTTCCGGATTTGGGTTTCCGAAGTAGGGTTCGATTTGAAGATCTCTGTTGACGGTTTTATGCACTCCGTTTCGTAGATATAATATGATAAATCATCAAGCCTTATCATTCCTCTCCAAACTTTCGAAAAACGACGATCGTTACCCGGTTTTTTTAGCACGTACTTCAAATTTTCCGGATTTGGGTTTCCGAAGTAGGGTTCGATTTGAAGATCTCTGTTGACGGTTTTATGCACTCCGTTTCCTAGAAATAATATGATAAATCATCAAGCCTTATCATTCCTCTCCAAACTTTCGAAAAACGACGATCGTTACCCGGTTTTTTTAGCACGTACTTCAAATTTTCCAGATTTGGGTTTCCGAAGTAGGGTTCGATTTGAAGAACTCTGTTGATGGTCTTATGCACTCCGTTTCCTATAAATAATATGATAAATCATCAAGCCTTATTATTCCTCACAAAACCCTCGAAAAACGACGATCGTGACTATGTTTTTTTAGCACGTACTTCAAATTTCCCAAATTTGAGTTTCCGAAGTAGGGTTCGATTTGAAGAATTCTGTTGACGGTTTTATGCACTCTGTTTCCTAGAAATAAAATGACAAATCATCAAGCCTTATCATTCCTCACAAAACTTTCGAAAAACGACGATTGTGACTCGGTTTTTTTAGCACGTACTTCAAATTTTCCGGATTTTGGTTTCCGAAGTAGGGTTCGATTTGAAGAATTCTGTTGACGGTTTTATGCACTCTCTTTCATAGAAATAAAATGATAAATCATCAAGCCTTATCATTCCTCACAAAACTTTCGAAAAACGACGATCGTGACTCGGTTTTTTTAGCACGTACTTCAAACTTCCACGATTTGGGTTTCCGAAGTAGGGTTCGATTTGAAGAACTCTGTTGACGGTTTTATGCACTCCGTTTCTTAGAAATAATATGATAAATCATCAAGCCTTATCATTCCTCACAAAACTTTCGAAAAACGACGATCGTGACTCGGTTTTTTTAGCACGTACTTCAAATTTCCCAGATTTGGGTTTCCGAAGTAGGGTTCGATTTGAAGAATTCTGTTGACGGTTTTATGCACTCTGTTTCAAAGAAATAAAATGATAAATCATCAAGCCTTATCATTGAACAAAACTTTCGAAAAACGACGATCGTGACTCGGTTTTTTTAGCACGTACTTCAAACTTCCACGATTTGGAATCCGAAGTAGGGTTCGATTTGAAGAACTCTGTGTATGTTTTTATGCACTCCGTTTCTTAGAAATAATATGATAAATCATCAAGCCTTATCATTCCTCACAAAACTTTCGAAAAACGACGATCGTGACTCGGTTTTTTTAGCACGTACTTCAAATTACTAAAATTTGGGTTTCCGAAGTAGGGTTCGATTTGAAGAACTCTGTTGACGTTTTTATGCACTCCGTTTCTTAGAAATAATATGATAAATCATCAAGCCTTATCATTCCTCACAAAACTTTCGAAAAACGACGATCGTGACTCGGTTTTTTTAGCACGTAATTAAAATTTCCACGATTTGGGTTTCCGAAGTAGGTTTAGATTTGAAGAACTCTGTTGACGGTTTTATGCACTCCGTTTCTTAGAAATAATATTCGAAATCATCGAGCCTTATCATTCATCACAAAACATTCGAAAAACGACGATCGTGACTCGGTTTTTTTAGCACGTACTTCAAACTTCCACGATTCGGGTTTCCAAAGTAGGGTTCGATTTGAGGAATTCTGTTGGCGGTTTTATGCACTCTGTTTCATAGAAATAAAATGATAAATCATCAAGCCTTATCATTCCTCACAAAACTTTCGCAAAACGACGATCGTGACTCGGTTTTTTTAGCACGTAATTAAAATTTCCACGATTCGGGTTTCCGAAGTAGGGTTCGATTTGAAGAACTCTGTTGACGGTTTTATGCACTCCGTTTCCTAGAAATAATATGATAAATCATCAAGCCTTATCATTCCTCACAAAACCCTCGAAAAACGACGATCGTGACTAGGTTTTTTTAGCACGTACTTCAAAGTTCCTAGATTTGAGTTTCCGAAGTAGGGTTCGATTTGAAGAACTCTTTTGACGGTTTTATGCACTCCGTTTCTTATAAATAATATGATAAATCATCAAGCCTTATCATTCCTCACAAAACTTTCGAAAAACGACGATCGTGACTCGGTTTTTTTAGCACGTACTTCAAACTTCCGAGATTTCGGTTTCCGAAGTAGGGTTCGATTTGAAGAACTCTGTTGACGGTTTTATGCACTCCGTTTCTTAGAAATAATATGATAAATGATCAAGCCTTATCATTCCTCACAAAATTTTCGAAAAACGACGATCGTGACTCGGTTTTTTTAGAACGTACTTCAAACTTTCACGATTTGGGTTTCTGAAGTAGGGTTCGATTTGAAGAACTCTGGTGGCAGTTTTATGCACTCAGTTTCTTAGAAATAATACGATAAATCATTAAGCCTTATCATTCCTCACAAAACTTTCGAAAAACGACGATCGTGACTCGGTTTTTTTAGCACGTACTTCAAACTTCCGAGATTTCGGTTTCCGAAGTAGGGTTCGATTTGAAGAACTCTGTTGGCGGTTTTATGCACTCTGTTTCATAGAAATATAATGACAAATCATCAAGCCTTATCATTCCTCACAAAACTTTCGAAAAACGACGATCGTGACTCGGTTTTTTTAGCACGTAATTAAAATTTCCACGATTCGGGTTTCCGAAGTAGGGTTCGATTTGAAGAACTCTGTTGACGGTTTAATGCACTCTGTTTCTTAGAAATAATATGATAAATCATCAAGCCTTATCATTTCTCACAAAACTTTTGAAAAACGACGATCGTGACTCGTTTTTTTAGCACGTACTTCAAAATTCCCATATTTGGGTTTCCGAAGTAGGGTTCGATTTGAAGAACTCTCTTGACGTTTTTATGCACTCCGTGTCTTAGAAATAAGATGATAAATCATCAAGCCTTATCATTCCTCACAAAACTTTCGAAAAACGACGATCGTAACTCGGTTTTTTTAGCACGTACTTCAAACTTCCACGATTCGGGTTTCCGAAGTAGGCGACGATCGTAACTCGGTTTTTTTAGCACGTACTTCAAACTTCCACGATTCGGGTTTCCGAAGTAGGGTTCGATTTGAAGAACTCTGTTGACGTTTTTATGCACTCTGTTTCTTAGAAATAAGATGATAAATCATCAAGATTTGAAGAACTCTGTTGACGTTTTTATGCACTCTGTTTCTTAGAAATAAGATGATAAATCATCAAGCCTTATCATTCCACACAAAACCCTCGAAAAACGACGATCGTGAATAGGTTTTTTTAGCACGTACTTCAAACTTCCACGATTTGGGTTTACGAAATAGGGTTCTATTTGAAGAACTCTGTTGACGTTTTTATGCACTCCGTTTCTTAGAAATAAGATGATAAATCATCAAGCCTTTTCATTCCTCACAAAACTTTCGAAAAACGATGATCGTGACTCGGTTTTTTTAGCACGTAATTAAAACTTCCATGATTCGGGTTTCCGAAGTAGGGTTCGATTTGAAGAACTCTGTTGACGTTTTTATGCACTCCGTTTCTTAGAAATAATATGATAAATCATCAAGCCTTATCATTCCTCACAAAACTTTCGAAAAACGACGATCGTGACTCGGTTCTTTTTGCACGTAATTCAAATTTCAACGATATGGGTTTCCGAAGTAGGGTTCGATTTGAAGAACTCTGTTGACGGTTTTATGCACTCTGTTTCTTAGAAATAATATGATAAATCATCAAGCCTTATCATTCCTCACAAAACTTTCGAAAAACGACGATCGTGACTCGGTTTTTTTAGCACGTACTTCAAACTTCCACGATTTGGGTTTCCGAAGTAGGGTTCGATTTGAAGAACACTGTTGACGGTTTTATGCACTCCGTTTCTTAGAAATAATATTTTAAATCATCAAGCCTTATCATTCCTCACAAAACTTTCGAAAAACGACGATCGTGACTCGGTTTTTTTAGCACGTACTTCAAACTTCCACGATTTGGGTTTCCGAAGTAGGGTTCGATTTGAAGAACACTGTTGACGGTTTTATGCACTCCGTTTCTTAGAAATAATATTTTAAATCATCAAGCCTTATCATTCCTCACAAAACTTTCGAAAAACGACGATCGTGACTCGGTTTTTTTAGCACGTACTTCAAACTTCCACGATTTGGGTTTCCGAAGTAGGGTTCGATTTGAAGAACACTGTTGACGGTTTTATGCACTCCGTTTCTTAGAAATAATATTTTAAATCATCAAGCCTTATCATTCCTCACAAAACTTTCGAAAAACGACGATCGTGACTCGGTTTTTTTAGCACGTACTTCAAACTTCCACGATTTGGGTTTCCGAAGTAGGGTTCGATTTGAAGAACTCTGTTGACGGTTTTATGCACTCCGTTTCTTAGAAATAATATGATAAATCATCAAGCCTTATCATTCCTCACAAAACTTTCGAAAAACGACGATCGTGACTCAGTTTTTTTACCACGTAATTCAAACTTCCACGATTTGTATTTCTGAAGTAGGGTTCGATTTGAAGAACTCTGTTGACGGTTTTATGCACTCCGTTTCTTAGAAATAATATTCTAAATGATCAAGCCTTATCATTCCTCACAAAACTTTCGAAAAACGACGATCGTGACTCGGTTTTTTTAGCACGTACTTCAAATTAATAAAATTTGGGTTTCCGAAGTAGGGTTCGATTTGAAGAACTCTGTTGACGTTATTATGCACTCTGTTTCTTAGAAATAATATTCGAAATCATCAAGCCTTATCATTCCTCACAAAACTTTCGAAAAACGACGATCGTGACTTGGTTTTTTCAGCACGTACTTCAAACTTCCACGATTTGGGTTTACGAAATAGGGTTCGATTTGAAAAACTCTGTTGACGATTTTATGCACTCCGTTTCCTAGAAATAATATGATAAATCATCAAGCCTTATCATTCCTCACAAAACCCTCGAAAAACGACGATCGTGACTAGGTTTTTTTAGCACGTACTTCAAATTTTCAAGATTTAGGTTTCCAAAGTAGGGTTCGATTTGAAGAATTCTGTTGACGGTTTTATGCATTCCGTTTCCTAGAAATAATATGATAAATCATCAAGCCTTATCATTCCTCTCCAAACTTTCGAAAAACGACGATCGTGACCCGGTTTTTTTAGCACGTACTTCAAATTTTCCAGATTTGGGTTTACGAAGTAGGGTTCGATTTGAAGAACTCTGTTGACGGTTTTATGCACTCTGTTTCATAGAAATAAATTGATAAATCATCAAGCCTTATCATTGAACAAAACTTTCGAAAAACGACGATCGTGACTCGGTTTTTTTAGCACGTAATTAAAACTTCCACGATTCGGGTTTCCGAAGTAGGGTTCGATTTGAAGAACTCTGTTGACGTTATTATGCACTCTGTTTCTTAGAAATAATATTCTAAATCATCAAGTCTTATCATTCCTCACAAAACATTCGAAAAACGACGATCGTGACTCGGTTTTTTAGCACGTACTTCAAAGTTCCTAGATTTGAGTTTCCGAAGTAGGGTTCGATTTGAAGAATTCTGTTGACGGTTTTATGCACTCTGTTTCATAGAAATAAAATGATAAATCATCAAGCCTTATCATTCCTCACAAAACTTTCGAAAAACGACGATCGTGACTCGGTTTTTTTAGCACGTAATTAAAACTTCCACGATTCGGGTTTCCGAAGTAGGGTTCGATTTGAAGAACTCTGTTGACGTTATTATGCACTCTGTTTCTTAGAAATAATATTATAAATCATCAAGTCTTATCATTCCTCACAAAACATTCGAAAAACGACGATCGTGACTCGGTTTTTTAGCACGTACTTCAAAGTTCCTAGATTTGAGTTTCCGAAGTAGGGTTCGATTTGAAGAACTCTGTTGACGGTTTTATGCACTCTGTTTCTTATAAATAATATGATAAATCATCAAGCCTTATCATTCCTCACAAAACTTTCGAAAAACGACGATCGTGACTCGGTTTGTTTAGCACGTACTTCAAATTTTCCAGATTTAGGTTTCCGAAGTAGGGTTCGATTTGAAGAATTCTGTTGACGGTTTTATGCACTCTGTTTCCTAGAAATAAAATGATAAATCGTCAAGCCTTATCATTCCTCAAAAAACTTTCGAAAAACGACGATCGTGACCCGGTTTTTTTAGCACGTACTTCAAATTTTCAAGATTTGGGTTTCCGAAGTAGGGTTCGATTTGAAGAACTCTGTTGACGGTTTTATGCACTCCGTTTCTTAGAAATAATATGATAAATCATCAAGCCTTATCATTCCTCACAAAACTTTCGAAAAACGACGATCGTGACTCGGTTTTTTTAGCACGTACTTCAAACTTCCACGATTTGGGTTTCCGAAGTAGGGTTCGATTTGAAGAACACTGTTGACGGTTTTATGCACTCCGTTTCTTAGAAATAATATTTTAAATCATCAAGCCTTATCATTCCTCACAAAACTTTCGAAAAACGACGATCGTGACTCGGTTTTTTTAGCACGTACTTCAAACTTCCACGATTTGGGTTTCCGAAGTAGGGTTCGATTTGAAGAACTCTGTTGACGGTTTTATGCACTCCGTTTCGTAGATATAATATGATAAGTCATCAAGCCTTATCATTCCTCACAAAACTTTCGAAAAACGACGATCGTAACTCGTTTTTTTAGCACGTACTTCAAACTTCCCAGATTTGGGTTTCCGAAGTAGGGTTCGATTTGAAGAATTTTGTTTTAGCACGTACTTCAAACTTCCCAGATTTGGGTTTCCGAAGTAGGGTTCGATTTGAAGAATTTTGTTGACGGTTTTATGCACTCTGTTTCTTAGAATCAAAATGATAAATCATCAAGCCTTATCATTCCTCACAAAACTTTCGAAAAACGACGATCGTGACTCGGTTTTTTTAGCACGTAATTAAAATTTCCACGATTTGGGTTTCCGAAGTAGGTTTCGATTTGAAGAACTCTGGTGACGGTTTTATGCACTCCGTTTCTTAGAAATAATATGATTAATCATCGAGCCTTATAATTCCTCACAAAACTTTCGAAAAACGACAATCGTGACTCGGTTTTTTTAGCACGTACTTCAAACTTCCACGATTCGGGTTTCCAAAGTAGGGTTCGATTTGAAGAATTCTGTTGGCGGTTTTATGCACTCTGTTTCATAGAAATAAAATGATAAATCATCAAGCCTTATCATTCCTCACAAAACTTTCAAAAAACGACGATCGTGACTCGGTTTTTTTAGCACGTAATTAAAACTTCCACGATTCGGGTTTCCCAAGTAGGGTTCGATTTGTAGAACGCTGTTGACGTTATTATGCACTCTGTTTGTTAGAAATAATATTCTAAATCAACAAGTCTTATCATTCCTCACAAAACTTTCAAAAAACGACGATCGTGACTCGGTTTTTTTAGCACGTACTTCAAAGTTCCTAGATTTGAGTTTTCGAAGTAGGGTTCGATTTGAAGAACTCTGTTGACGGTTTTATGCACTCCGTTTCTTATAAATAATATGATAAATCATCAAGCCTTATCATTCCTCACAAAACTTTCGAAAAACGACGATCGTGACTCGGTTTTTTTAGCACGTACTTCAAACTTCCACGATTTGGGTTTCCGAAGTAGGGTTCGATTTGAAGAACACTGTTGACGGTTTTATGCACTCCGTTTCTTAGAAATAATATTATAAATCATCAAGCCTTATCATTCCTCACAAAACTTTCGAAAAACGACGATCGTGACCCGGTTTTTTTAGCACGTACTTCAAATTTCC
>NW_019272222.1:58780-70868 GCF_002738345.1 Cucurbita maxima
GGTTTTTTTAGCACGTACTTCAAATTTTCAAGATTTGGGTTTCCGAAGTAGGGTTTGATTTGAAGAACTCTGTTGACGTTTTTATGCACTCCGTTTCTTAGAAATAAGATGATAAATCATCAAGCCTTATCATTCCTCACAAAACTTTCGAAAAACGACGATCGTGACTCGGTTTTTTTAGCACGTAATTAAAACTTCCACGATTCGGGTATCCGAAGTAATGTTCGATTTGAAGAACTCGTTTGACGTTTTTATGCACTCCGTTTCTTAGAAATAAGATGATAAATCTTCAAGTCTTATCATTCCTCACAAAACTTTCGAAAAACGACGATCGAGACTTGGTTTTTTTAGCACGTACTTCAAATTTCTAAGATTATTGTTTCCGAAGTAGGGTTCGATTTGAAGGACTCTGTTGACGGTTTTATGCACTCCGTTTCTTAGAAATAATATGATAAATCATCAAGCCTTATCATGCCTCACAAAACTTTCGAAAAACGACGATCGTGACTCGGTTTTTTTAGCACGTATTTCAAATTTCCCAGATTTGGGCTTTCGAAGTAGGGTTCGATTTGAAGAACTCTGTTGACGTTTTTATGCACTCCGTTTCGTAGAAATAATATGATAAATCATCAAGCCTTATCATTCCTCACAAAACTTTCGAAAAACGACGATCGTGACTCGGTTTTTTTAGCACGTACTTCAAATTTCCCAGATTTGGGTTTCCGAAGTAGGGTTCGATTTGAAGAACTCTGTTGACGGTTTTATGCACTCCGTTTCTTAGAAATAATATGATAAATCATCAAGCCTTATCATTCCTCACAAAACTTTCGAAAAACGACGATCGTGACTCGGTTTTTTTAGCACGTACTTCAAATTTCCCAGATTTGGGTTTCCGAAGTAGGGTTCGATTTGAAGAACTCTGTTGACGGTTTTATGCACTCCGTTTCTTAGAAATAATATGATAAATCATCAAGCCTTATCATTCCTCACAAAACTTTCGAAAAACGACGATCGTGACTCGGTTTTTTTAGCACGTACTTCAAATTTCCCAGATTTGGGTTTCCGAAGTAGGGTTCGATTTGAAGAACTCTGTTGACGGTTTTATGCACTCCGTTTCTTAGAAATAATATGATAAATCATCAAGCCTTATCATTCCTCACAAAACTTTCGAAAAACGACGATCGTGACTCGGTTTTTTTAGCACGTACTTCAAATTTCCCAGATTTGGGTTTCCGAAGTAGGGTTCGATTTGAAGAACTCTGTTGACGGTTTTATGCACTCCGTTTCTTAGAAATAATATGATAAATCATCAAGCCTTATCATTCCTCACAAAACTTTCGAAAAACGACGATCGTGACTCGGTTTTTTTAGCACGTACTTCAAATTTCCCAGATTTGGGTTTCCGAAGTAGGGTTCGATTTGAAGAACTCTGTTGACGGTTTTATGCACTCCGTTTCTTAGAAATAATATGATAAATCATCAAGCCTTATCATTCCTCACAAAACTTTCGAAAAACGACGATCGTGACTCGGTTTTTTTAGCACGTACTTCAAATTTCCCAGATTTGGGTTTCCGAAGTAGGGTTCGATTTGAAGAACTCTGTTGACGGTTTTATGCACTCCGTTTCTTAGAAATAATATGATAAATCATCAAGCCTTATCATTCCTCACAAAACTTTCGAAAAACGACGATCGTGACTCGGTTTTTTTAGCACGTACTTCAAATTTCCCAGATTTGGGTTTCCGAAGTAGGGTTCGATTTGAAGAACTCTGTTGACGGTTTTATGCACTCCGTTTCTTAGAAATAATATGATAAATCATCAAGCCTTATCATTCCTCACAAAACTTTCGAAAAACGACGATCGTGACTCGGTTTTTTTAGCACGTACTTCAAACTTCCAAGATTTGGGTTTCCGAAGTAGGGTTCGATTTGAAGAACTCTGTTGACGGTTTTATGCACTTCGTTTCTTAGAAATAATATGATAAATCATCAAGCCTTATCATTCGTCACAAAACTTTCGAAAAACGACGATCGTGACTCGGTTTTTTTAGCACGTAATTAAAATTTCCACGATTTGGGTTTCCGAAGTAGGTTTCGATTTGAAGAACTCTGATGACGGTTTTATGCACTCCGTTTCTTAGAGATTATATTCTAAATCATCAAGCCTTATTATTCCTCACAAAACTTTCGAAAAACGACGATCGTTACTCGGTTTTTTTAGCACGTACTTCAAACTTCCACGATTTGGGTTTTAGAAGTAGGGTTCGATTTGAAGAACTTTGTTGACGTTTTTATGCACTCCGTTTCTTAGAAATAATATTCTAAATCATCAAGCCTTATCATTCCTCACAAAACTTTCGAAAAACAACGATCGTGACTCGATTTTTTTAGCACGTACTTCAAACTTCCACGATTCGGGTTTCCGATGTAGGGTTCGATTTGAAGAACTCTGTTGACGGTTTTATGCACTTCGTTTCTTAGAAATAATATGATAAATCATCAAGCCTTATCATTCCTCACAAAACTTTCGAAAAACGACGATCGTGACTCGGTTTGTTTAGCACGTACTTCAAATTTTCCAGATTAAGGTTTCCGAAGTAGGGTTCGATTTGAAGAATTCTGTTTACGGTTTTATGCACTCTGTTTTCTAGAAATAAAATGATAAATCGTCAAGCCTTATCATTCCTGACAAAACTTTCGAAAAACGACGATCGTGACCCAGTTTTTTTAGCACGTACTTCAAATTTTCAAGATTTGGGTTTCCGAAGTAGGGTTCGATTTGAAGAACTCTGTTGACGGTTTTATGCACTCCGTTTCGTAGATATAATATGATAAATCATCATGCCTTATCATTCCTCACAAAACTTTCGAAAAACGACGATCGTAACTCGTTTTTTTAGCGCGTACTTCAAACTTCCCAGATTTGGGTTTCCGAAGTAGGGTTCGATTTGAAGAATTCTGTTGACGGTTTTATGCACTCTGTTTCATAGAAATAAAATGATAAATCATCAAGCCTTATCATTGAACAAAACTTTCGAAAAACGACGATCGTGACTCGGTTTTTTTAGCACGTAATTAAAACTTCCACGATTCGGGTTTCCGAAGTAGGGTTCGATTTGAAGAACTATGTTTACGTTATTCTGCACTCTGTTTTTTCGAAATAATATTCTAAATCATCAAGTCTTATCATTCCTCACAAAACTTTCGAAAAACGACGATCGTGACTCGGTTTTTTTAGCACGTACTTCAAACTTCCACGATTCGGGTTTCCGAAGTAGGGTTCAATTTGAAGAACTCTGTTGACGGTTTTATGCACTCCATTTCCTAGAAATAATATGATAAATTATCAAGCCTTATCATTCCTCACAAAACCCTCGAAAAACGACGATCGTGACTAGGTTTTTTTAGCACGTACTTCAAAGTTCCTAGATTTGAGTTTCCGAAGTAGGGTTCGATTTGAAGAACTCTGTTGACGATTTTATGCACTCCGTTTCTTATAAATAATATGATAAATCATCAAGCTTTATCATTCCTCACAAAACTTTCGAAAAACGACGATCGTGACTCGGTTTGTTTAGCACGTACTTCAAATTTTCCAGATTTAGGTTTCCGAAGTAGGGTTCGATTTGAAGAATTCTGTTGACGGTTTTATGCACTCTGTTTCCTAGAAATAAAATGATAAATCGTCAAGCCTTATCATTCCTCACAAAACTTTCGAAAAACGACGATCGTGACCCAGTTTTTTTAGCACGTACTTCAAATTTTCAAGATTTGGGTTTCCGAAGTAGGGTTCTATTTGAAGAACTCTGTTGACGGTTTTATGCACTCCGTTTCGTAGATATAATATGATAAATCATCAAGCCTTATCATTCCTCACAAAACTTTCGAAAAACGACGATCGTAACTCGTTTTTTTAGCACGTACTTCAAACTTCCCAGATTTGGGTTTCCGAAGTAGGGTTCGATTTGAAGAATTCTGTTGACGGTTTTATGCACTCTGTTTCATAGAAATAAAATGATAAATCATCAAGCCTTATCATTGAACAAAACTTTCGAAAAACGACGATCGTGACTCGGTTTTTTTAGCACGTAATTAAAACTTCCACGATTCGGGTTTCCGAAGTAGGGTTCGATTTGAAGAACTCTGTTTTTAAAAAATAATATTCTAAATCATCAAGTCTTATCATTCCTCACAAAACTTTCGAAAAACGACGATCGTGACTCGGTTTTTTTAGCACGTACTTCAAACTTCCACGATTCGGGTTTCCGAAGTAGGGTTCAATTTGAAGAACACTGTTGACGGTTTTATGCACTCCGTTTCTTAGAAATAATATTATAAATCATCAAGCCTTATCATTCCTCACAAAACTTTCGAAAAACGACGATCGTGACTCGGTTTTTTTAGCACGTACTTCAAACTTCCACGATTCGGGTTTCCGAAGTAGGGTTCAATTTGAAGCACTCTGTTGACGGTTTTATGCACTCCATTTCCTAGAAATAATATGATAAATTATCAAGCTTTATCATTCCTCACAAAACCCTCGAAAAATGACGATCGTGACTAGGTTTTTTTAGCACGTACTTCAAAGTTCCTAGATTTGAGTTTCCGAAGTAGGGTTCGATTTGAAGAACTCTGTTGACGGTTTTTTGCACTCCGTTTCTTATAAATAATATGATAAATCATCAAGCCTTATCATTCCTCACAAAACTTTCGAAAAACGACGATCGTGACTCGGTTTGTTTAGCACGTACTTCAAACTTCCACGATTTGGGTTTCCGAAGTAGGGTTCGATTTGAAGAACTCTGTTGACGGTTTTATGCACTCCGTTTCTTAGAAATAATATGATAAATCATCAAGCCTTATCATTCCTCACAAAACTTTCGAAAAACGACGATCGTGACTCGGTTTGTTTAGCACGTACTTCAAATTTTACAGATTTAGGTTTTCGAAGTAGGGTTCGATTTGAAGAATTCTGTTGACGGTTTTATGCACTCTGTTTCCTAGAAATAAAATGATAAATCATCAAGCCTTATCATTCCTCACAAAACTTTCGAAAAACGACGATCGTGACCCGGTTTTTTTAGCACGTACTTCAAATTTTCAAGATTTGGGTTTCCGAAGTAGGGTTCGATTTGAAGAACTCTGTTAACGGTTTTATGCACTCGGTTTCGTAGATATAATATGATAAATCATCAAGCCATATCATTCCTCACAAACTTTCGAAAAACGACGATCGTAACTCGTTTTTTAGCACGTACTTCAAACTTCCCAGATTTGGGTTTTCGAAGTAGGGTTCGATTTGAAGAATTCTGTTGACGGTTTTCTGCACTCTGTTTCATTGAAATAAAATGATAAATCATCAAGCCTTATCATTCCTCACAAAACTTTCGAAAAACGACGATCGTGACTCGGTTTTTTTAGCACGTAATTAAACCTTCCACGATTCGGGTTTCCGAAGTAGGGTTCGATTTGAAGAACTCTGTTGACGGTTTTATGCACTCCGTTTCTTATAAATAATATGATAAATCATCAAGCCTTATCATTCCTCACAAAACTTTCGAAAAACGACGATCGTGACTCGGTTTTTTTAGCACGTACTTCAAACTTCCACGATTTGGGTTTCCGAAGTAGGGTTCGATTTGAAGAACACTGTTGACGGTTTTATGCACTCCGTTTCTTAGAAATAATATTTTAAATCATCAAGCCTTATCATTCCTCACAAAACTTTCGAAAAACGACGATCGTGACTCGGTTTGTTTAGCACGTACTTCAAACTTCCACGATTCGGGTTTCCGAAGTAGGGTTCAATTTGAAGAACTCTGTTGACGGTTTTATGCACTCCGTTTCCTAGAAATAATATGATAAATCATCAAGCCTTATCATTCCTCACAAAACCCTCGAAAAACGACGATCGTGACTAGGTTTTTTTAGCACGTACTTCAAAGTTCCTAGATTTGAGTTTCCGAAGTAGGGTTCGATTTGAAGAACTCTGTTGACGGTTTTATGCACTCCGTTTCTTATAAATAATATGATAAATCATCAAGCCTTATCATTCCTCACAAAACTTTCGAAAAACGACGATCGTGACTCGGTTTGTTTAGCACGTACTTCAAATTTTCCAGATTTATGTTTCCAAATTTGGGTTCGATTTGAAGAATTCTGTTGACGGTTTTATGCACTCTGTTTCCTAGAAATAAAATGATAAATCGTCAAGCCTTATCATTCCTTACAAAACTTTCGTAAACGACGATCGTGACCCGGTTTTTTTAGCACGTACTTCAAATTTTCAAGATTTGGGTTTCCGAAGTAGGGTTCGATTTGAAGAACTCTGTTGACGGTTTTATGCACTCCGTTTCGTAGATATAATATGATAAATCATCAAGCCTTATCATTCCTTACAAAACTTTCGAAAAATGACGATCGTAACTCGTTTTTTTAGCACGTACTTCAAACTTCCCAGATTTGGGTTTCCGAAGTAGGGTTCGATTTGAAGAATTCTGTTGACGGTTTTATGCACTCTGTTTCATAGAAATAAAATGATAAATCATCAAGCCTTATCATTGAACAAAACTTTCGAAAAACGACGATCGTGACTCGGTTTTTTTAGCACGTAATTTAAACTTCCACGATTCGGGTTTCCGAAGTAGGGTTCGATTTGAAGAACTCTGTTGACGTTATTATGCACTCTGTTTCTTAGAAATAATATTCTAAATCATCAAGTCTTATCATTCCTCACAAAACTTTCGAAAAACGACGATCGTGACTCGGTTTTTTTAGCACGTACTTCAAACTTCCACGATTCGGGTTTCCGAAGTAGGGTTCAATTTGAAGAACTCTGTTGACGGTTTTATGCACTCCGTTTCGTAGATATAATATGATAAATCATCAAGCCTTATCATTCCTCCCAAAACTTTCGAAAAACGAAGATCGTAACTCGTTTTTTTAGCACGTACTTCAAACTTCCACGATTTGGGTTTCCGAAGTAGGGTTCGATTTGAAGAATTCTGTTGACGGTTTTATGCACTCTGTTTCATAGAAATAAAATGATAAATCATCAAGCCTTATCATTCCTCACAAAACTTTCGAAAAACGACGATTGTGACTCGGTTTTTTTAGCACGTAATTAAAACTTCCACGATTCGGGTTTCCGAAGTAGGGTTCGATTTGAAGAACTCTGTTGACGTTATTATGCACTCTGTTTCTTAGAAATAATATTCTAAATCATCAAGTCTTATCATTCCTCACAAAACTTTCGAAAAACGACGATCGTGACTCTGTTTTTTTAGCACGTACTTCAAACTTCCACGATTCGGGTTTCCGAAGTAGGGTTCAATTTGAAGAACTCTGTTGACGATTTTATGCACTCCGTTTCCTAGAAATAATATGATAAATCATCAAGCCTTATCATTCCTCATAAAACCCTCGAAAAACGACGATCGTGACTAGGTTTTTTTAGCACGTACTTCAAAGTTCCTAGATTTGAGTTTCCGAAGTAGGGTTCGATTTGAAGAACTCTGTTGACGGTTTTATGCACTAGTTCCTAGATTTGAGTTTCCGAAGTAGGGTTCGATTTGAAGAACTCTGTTGACGGTTTTATGCACTTCGTTTCTTATAAATAATATGATAAATCATCAAGCCTTATCATTCCTCACAAAACTTTCGAAAAACGACGATCGTGACTCGGTTTGTTTAGCACGTACTTCAAATTTTCCAGATTTAGGTTTCCGAAGTAGGGTTCGATTTGAAGAATTCTGTTGACGGTTTTATGCACTCGGTTTCCTAGAAATAAAATGATAAATCGTCAAGCCTTATCATTCCTCACAAAACTTTCGAAAAACGACGATCGTGAACCCGGTTTTTTTAGCACGTACTTCAAATTTTCAAGATTTGGGTTTCCGAAGTAGGGTTCGATTTGAAGAACTCTGTTGACGTTATTATGCACTCTGTTTTTTAGAAATAATATTCTAAATCATCAAGTCTTATCATTCCTCACAAAACTTTCGAAAAACGACGATCTTGACTCGGTTTTTTTAGCACGTACTTCAAACTTCCACGATTCGGGTTTCCGAAGTAGGGTTCGATTTGAAGAACTCTGTTGACGTAATTATGCACTCTGTTTCTTAGAAATAATATTCTAAATCATCAAGTCTTATCATTCCTCACAAAACTTTCGAAAAACGACGATCGTGACTCGGTTTTTTTAGCACGTACTCCAAACTTCCACGATTCGGGTTTCCGATGTAGGGTTCGATTTGAAGAACTCTGCTGACGGTTTTATGCCCTCCGTTTCTTAGAAATAATATGATAAATCATCAAGTCTTATCATTCCTCACAAAACTTTCGAAAAACGACGATCTTGACTCGGTTTTTTTAGCACGTACTTCAAACTTCCACGATTCGGGTTTCCGAAGTAGGGTTCAATTTGAAGAACTCTGTTGACGGTTTTATGCACTCCGTTTCCTAGAAATAATATGATAAATCATTAAGCCTTATCATTCCTCACAAAACCCTCGAAAAACGACGATCGTGACTAGGTTTTTTTAGCACGTACTTCAAAGTTCTTAGATTTAAGTTTCCGAAGTAGGGTTCGATTTGAAGAACTCTGTTGACGGTTTTATGCACTCCGTTTCGTAGATATAATATGATAAATCATCAAGCCTTATCATTCCTCACAAAACTTTCGAAAAACGACGATCTTGACTCGGTTTTTTTAGCACATACTTCAAACTTCCACGATTCGGGTTTCCGAAGTAGGGTTCAATTTGAAGAACTCTGTTGACGGTTTTATGCACTCCGTTTCTTAGAAATAATATGATAAATCATCAAGCCTTATCATTCCTCACAAAACTTTCGAAAAACGACGATCGTAACTCGTTTTTTTAGCACGTAATTAAAACTTCCACGATTCGGGTTTCCGAAGTAGGGTTCGATTTGAAGAACTCTGTTGACGGTTTTATGCACTCCGTTTCGTAGATATAATATGATAAATCATCAAGCCTTATCATTCCTCACAAAACTTTCGAAAAACGACGATCGTAACTCGTTTTTTTAGCACGTATTTCAAACTTCCTAGATTTGGGTTTTCGAAGTAGGGTTTGATTTGAAGAACTCTGTTGACGTTTTTATGCACTCCGTTTCTTAGAAATAAGATGATAAATCATCAAGCCTTATCATTCCTCACAAAACTTTCGAAAAACGANGATCGTGACTCGGTTTTTTAGCACGTAATTAAAACTTCCACGATTCGGGTTTCCGAAGTAGGGTTCGATTTGAAGAACTCTGTTGACGGTTTTATGCACTCCGTTTCGTAGATATAATATGATAAATCATCAAGCCTTATCATTCCTCACAAAACTTTCGAAAAACGACGATCGTGACTCGGTTTGTTTAGCACGTACTTCAAATTTTCCAGATTTAGGTTTCCGAAGTAGGGTTCGATTTGAAGAATTCTGTTGACGGTTTTATGCACTCTATTTCCTAGAAATAAAATGATAAATCGTCAAGCCTTATCATTCCTCACAAAACTTTCAAAAAACGACGATGGTGACTCGGTTTTTTTAGCACGTAATTAAAATTTCCACGATTTGGGTTTCCGAAGGAGGGTTCGATTTGAAGAACTCTGTTGACGGTTGTATGCACTCTGTTTCATAGAAATAAAATGATAAATCATCAAGCCTTATCATTCCTCACAAAACTTTCGAAAAACGACGATTGTGACTCGGTTTTTTTAGCACGTAATTAAAATTTCCACGATTTGGGTTTCCGAAGGAGGGTTCGATTTGAAGAACTCTGTTGACGGTTTTATGCACTCCGTTTCCTAGAAATAATATGATAAATCATCAAGCCTTATCATTCCTCACGAAACCCTCGAAAAACGACGATCGTGACTAGGTTTTTTTAGCACGTACTTCAAAGTTCCTAGATTTGAGTTTCCGAAGTAGGGTTCGATTTGAAGAACTCTGTTGACGGTTTTATGCACTCCATTTCTTATAAATAATATGATAAATCATCAAGCCTTATCATTCCTCACAAAACTTTCGAAAAACGACGATCGTGACTCGGTTTGTTTAGCACGTACGTCAAATTTTCCAGATTTAGGTTTCTGAAGTAGGGTTCGATTTGAAGAATTCTGTTGACGGTTTTATGCACTCTGTTTCCTAGAAATAAAATGATAAATCATCAAGCCTTATTATTCCTCACAAAACTTTCGAAAAACGAGGATCGTGACTCGGTTTTTTTAGCACGTAATTAAAACTTCCACGATTCGGGTTTCCGAAGTAGGGTTCGATTTGAAGAACTCTGTTGACGGTTGTATGCACTCTGTTTCTTAGAAATAATATGATAAATCATCAAGCCTTATTATTCCTAACAAAACTTTCGAAAAACGACGATCGTGACTCGGTTTTTTTAGCACGTACTTCAAACTTCCACGATTCGGGTTTCCGAAGTAGGGTTCCATTTGAAGAACTCTGTTGACGGTTTTATGCACTCCGTTTCCTAGAAATAATATGATAAATCATCAAGCCTTATCATTCCTCACAAAACCCTCGAAAAACGACGATCGTGACTAGGTTTTTTTTGCACGTACTTCAAAGTTCCTAGATTTGAGTTTCCGAAGTAGGGTTCGATTTGAAGAACTCTGTTGACGGTTTTATGCACTCCGTTTCTTATAAATAATATGATAAATCATCAAGCCTTATTATTCCTCACAAAACTTTCGAAAAACGATGATCGTGACTCGGTTTGTTTAGCACGTACGTCAAATTTTCCAGATTTAGGTTTCCGAAGTAGGGTTCGATTTGAAGAATTCTGTTGACGGTTTTATGCACTCTGTTTCGTAGAAATAAAATGATAAATCATCAAGCCTTATCATTCCTCACAAAACTTTCGAAAAACGAGGATCGTGACTCGGTTTTTTTAGCACGTAATTAAAACTTCCACGATTCGGGTTTCCGAAGTAGGGTTCGATTTGAAGAACTATGTTGACGGTTGTATGCACTCCGTTTCGTAGAAATAATATGATAAATCATCAAGCCTTATTATTCCTAACAAAACTTTCGAAAAACGACGATCGTGACTCTGTTTTTTTAGCACGTACTTCAAACTTCCACGATTCGGGTTTCCGAAGTAGGGTTCCATTTGAAGAACTCTGTTGACGGTTTTATGCACTCCGTTTCCTAGAAATAATATGTTAAATCATCAAGCCTTATCATTCCTCACAAAACCCTCGAAAAACAACGATCGTGACTAGGTTTTTTTAGCACGTACTTCAAAGTTCCTAGATTTGAGTTTCCGAAGTAGGGTTCGATTTGAAGAACTCTGTTGACGGTTTTATGCCCTCCGTTTCTTATAAATAATATGATAAATCATCAAGCCTTATCATTCCTCACAAAACATTCGAAAAACGACGATCGTGACTCGGTTTGTTTAGCACGTACTTCAAATTTTCCAGATTTAGGTTTTCGAAGTAGGGTTCGATTTGAAGAATTCTGTTGACGGTTTTATGCACTCCGTTTCGTATAAATAATATGATAAATCATCAAGCCTTATCATTCCTCACAAAACTTTCGAAAAACGACGATCGTGACTCGGTTTGTTTAGCACGTACTTCAAACTTCCACGATTTGGGTTTTCGAAGTAGGGTTCGATTTGAAGAACACTGTTGACGGTTTTATGCACTCCGTTTCTTAGAAATAATATTATAAATCATCAAGCCTTATCATTCCTCACAAAACTTTCGAAAAACGACGATCGTGACTCGGTTTTTTTAGCACGTACTTCAAACTTCCACGATTTGGGTTTTCGAAGTAGGGTTTGATTTGAAGAACTCTGTTGACGGTTTTATGCCCTCCGTTTCTTATAAATAATATGATAAATCATCAAGCCTTATCATTCCTCACAAAACTTTCGAAAAACGACGATCGTGACTCGGTTTGTTTAGCACGTACTTCAAACTTCCACGATTTGGGTTTTCGAAGTAGGGTTCGATTTGAAGAACTCTGTTGACGTTTTTATGCACTCCGTTTCTTAGAAATAAGATGATAAATCATCAAGCCTTATCATTCCTCACAAAACTTTCGAAAAACGA
>NW_019272222.1:71074-86809 GCF_002738345.1 Cucurbita maxima
TTTTTTTTGCACGTATCTCAAACTTCCCAGATTTGGGTTTCCGAAGTAGGGTTCGATTTGAAAAACTCTATTGACGGTTTTATGCACTCCGTTTCTTAGAAATAATATTCTAAATCATCAAGCCTTATCATTCCCCACAAAACTTTCGAAAAACGACGATCGTGATTCTGTTTTTTTAGCACGTACTTCAAACTTCCCAGATTTTGGTTACCGAAGTAGGGTTCGATTTGAAGAACTCTGTTGACGGTTTTATGCACTCCGTTTCTTAGAAATAATATTCTAAATCATCAAGCCTTGAAGAACTCTGTTGACGGTTTTATGCACTCCGTTTCTTAGAAATAATATTCTAAATCATCAAGCCTCATCATTCCTCAAAAAAATTTCGAAAAACGACGATCGTGACTCGATTTTTTTAGCACGTACTTCAAACTTCCACGATTTGGGTTTCCGAAGTAGGGTTCGATTTGAAGAACTCTGTTGACGGTTTTATGCACTCCGTTTCCTAGAAATAATATGATAAATCATCAAGCCTTATCATTCCTCACAAAACTTTCGAAAAACGACGATCGTGACTCGGTTTTTTTAGCACGTACTTCAAATTTTTCAGATTTGGGTTTCCGAAGTAGGGTTCGATTTGAAGAACTCTGTTGACGGTTTTATGCACTCTGTTTCTCAGAAATAATATTCTAAATCATTAAGTCTTATCATTCCTCACAAAACTTTCGAAAAACCACGATCGTGACTCGATTTTTTTAGCACGTACTTCAAACTTCCACGATTTGGGTTTTCGAAGTAGGGTTCGATTTGAAGAACTCTGTTGACGGTTTTATGCACTCCGTTTCTTAGAAAGAATATTCTAAATCATCAAGCCTTATCATTCCTCACAAAACCTTCGAAAAGCGACGATCGTGACTCGGTTTTTTTACCACGTACTTCAAATTTCCCAAATTTGGGTTACCGAAGTAGGGTTCGATTTGAAGAACTCTGTTGACGGTTTTATGCACTCCGTTTCTTAGAAATAATATGATAAATCATCAAGCCTTATCATTCCTCACAAAACTTTCGAAAAACGACGATCGTGACTCGGTTTTTTTAGCACGTACTTCAAACTTCCACGATTTGGGTTTCCGAAGTAGGGTTCGATTTGAAGAACACTGTTGACGGTTTTATGCACTCCGTTTCTTAGAAATAATATTATAAATCATCAAGCCTTATCATTCCTCACAAAACTTTCGAAAAACGACGATCGTGACTCGGTTTTTTTAGCACGTACTTCAAACTTCCACGATTTGGGTTTCCGAAGTAGGGTTCGATTTGAAGAACTCTGTTGACGGTTTTATGCACTCCGTTTCTTAGAAATAATATGATAAATCATCAAGCCTTATCATTCCTCACGAAACCTTCAAAAAACGACGATCGTGACTCGGTTTTTTTAGCACGTACTTCAAATTTCCCAAATTTGGGTTACCGAAGTAGGGTTCGATTTGAAGAACTCTGTTGACCGTTTTATGCACTCCGTTTCCGAGAAATAATATGATAAATCATCAAGCCTTATCATTCCTCACAAAACCTTCGAAAAACATCGATCGTGACTCGGTTTTTTTAGCACGTACTTCAAACTTCCCAGATTTGGGTTTCCGAAGTAGGGTTCGATTTGAAACTCTGTTGACGTTTTTATGCACTCCGTTTCTTAGAAATAATATGATAAATCATCAAGCCTTATCATTACCCACAAGACTCGATTTTTTTAGCACGTACTTCAAAATTCCACGATTTGGGTTTCCGAAGTAGGGTTCGATTTGAAGAACACTGTTGACGGTTTTATGCACGCTGTATCTTAGAAATAATATGATAAATCATCAAGCCTTATCATTCCTCACAAAACATTCGAAAAAAGACGATCGTGACTCGGTTTTTTTAGCACGTAATTCAAATTTCAACGATTTGGGTTTCCGAAGTAGGGTTCGATTTTGACTCGGTTTTTTTAGCACGTAATTCAAATTTCAACGATTTGGGTTTCCGAAGTAGGGTTCGATTTGAAGAACTCTGTTGACGGTTTTATGCACGCCGTATCTTAGAAATAATAAGATAAATCATGAAGCCTTATCATTCCTCACAAAACCTTCGAAAAACGACGATCGTGTTTCGGTTTTTTTAGCACGTAATTCAAATTTCCACGATTTGGGTTTCCGAAGTAGGGTTCGATTTGAAGAACTCTGTTGACGGTTTTATGCACTCCGTTTCCTAGAAATAATATGATAAATCATCAAGCCTTATCATTCCTCACAAAACCTTCGAAAAACGACGATCGTGACTCGGTTTTTTTAGCACGTACTTCAAACTTCCACGATTTGGGTTTCCGAAGTAGGGTTCGATTTGAAGAACTCTGTTGACGGTTTTATGCACTCCGTTTCCTAGAAATAATATGATAAATCATCAAGCCTTATTATTCCTAACAAAACTTTCGAAAAACGACGATCGTGACTCGGTTTTTTTAGCACGTACTTCAAACTTCCACGATTCGGGTTTCCGAAGTAGGGTTCGATTTGAAGAACTCTGTTGACGGTTTTATGCACTCCGTTTCTTAGAAATAATATGATAAATCATCAAGCCTTATCATTCCTCACAAAACTTTCGAAAAACGACGATCGTGACTCGGTTTTTTTAGCACGTACTTCAAACTTCCACGATTTGGGTTTCCGAAGTAGGGTTCCATTTGAAGAACTCTGTTGACGGTTTTATGCACTCCGTTTCCTAGAAATAATATGTTAAATCATCAAGCCTTATCATTCCTCACAAAACCCTCGAAAAACTACGATCGTGACTAGGTTTTTTTAGCACGTACTTCAAAGTTCCTAGATTTGAGTTTCCGAAGTAGGGTTCGATTTGAAGAACTCTGTTGACGGTTTTATGCCCTCCGTTTCTTATAAATAATATGATAAATCATCAAGCCTTATCATTCCTCACAAAACATTCGAAAAACGACGATCGTGACTCAGTTTGTTTACCACGTACTTCAAATTTTCCAGATTTAGGTTTTCGAAGTAGGGTTCGATTTGAAGAATTCTGTTGACGGTTTTATGCACTCTGTATCCTAGAAATAAAATGATAAATCATCAAGCCTTATCATTCCTCACAAAACTTTCGAAAAACGACGATCGTGACCCGGTTTTTTTAGCACGTACTTCAAATTTTCCAGATTTGGTTTTCCGAAGTAGGGTTCGATTTGAAGAACTCTGTTTACGGTTTTATGCACTCCGTTTCGTAGATATAATATGATAAATCATCAAGCCTTATCATTCCTCACAAACTTTCGAAAAACGACGATCGTGACTCGGTTTTTTTAGCACGTAATTAAAACTTCCACGATTCAGGTTTCCGAAGTAGGGTTTGATTTGAAGAACTCTGTTGACGGTTTTATGCACTCTGTTTCTTAGAAATAATATGATAAATCATCAAGCCTTATCATTCCCCACAAAACTTTCGAAAAACGACGATCGTGACTCGGTTTTTTTAGCACGTAATTAAAACTTCCACGATTCGGGTTTCCGAAGTAGGGTTCGATTTGAAGAACTCTATTGACGGTTTTATGCACTCTGTCCACGATTCGGGTTTCCGAAGTAGGGTTCGATTTGAAGAACTCTATTGACGGTTTTATGCACTCTGTTTCCGATTCGGGTTTCCGAAGTAGGGTTCGATTTGAAGAACTCTATTGACGGTTTTATGCACTCTGTTTCTTAGAAATAATATGATAAATCATCGAGCCTTATCATTCCTCACAAAACTTTTGAAAAACGACGATCGTGACTCGGTTTTTTTAGCACGTAATTAAAACTTCCACGATTCGAGTTTCCGAAGTAGGGTTCGATTTGAAGAACTCTGTTGACGTTATTATGCACTCTGTTTCTTAGAAATAATATTCTAAATCATCAAGTCTTATCATTCCTCACAAAACTTTCGAAAAACGACGATCGTGACTCGGTTTTTTTAGCACGTACTTCAAACTTCCACGATTCGGGTTTCCGAAGTACGGTTCAATTTGAAGAACTCTGTTGACGGTTTTATGCACTCCGTTTCGTAGATATAATATGATAAATCATCAAGCCTTATCATTCCTCACAAAACTTTCGAAAAACGAAGATCGTAACTCGTTTTTTTAGCACGTACTTCAAACTTCCACGATTTGGGTTTCCGAAGTAGGGTTCGATTTGAAGAACTCTGTTGACGGTTTTATGCACTCNACGATCGTGACTCGATTTTTTTAGCACGTACTTCAAACTTCCACGATTTGGGTTTCCGAAGTAGGGTTCGATTTGAAGAACTCTGTTGACGGTTTTATGCACTCTGTTTCTCAGAAATAATATTCTAAATCATTAAGTCTTATCATTCCTCACAAAACTTTCGAAAAACCACGATCGTGACTCGATTTTTTTAGCACGTACTTCAAACTTCCACGATTTGGGTTTNCTTATCATTCCTCACAAAACTTTCGAAAAATGACGATCGTGATTCGGTTTTTTAGGCACGTACTTCAAACTTTTCAGATTTGGGTTTTCGAAGTAGAATTCGATTTGAAGAACTCTCTTGGCGGTTTTATGCACTCCATTTCTTATAAATAATATCCTAAATCATCAAGACTTATCATTCCTAACAAAACTTTCGAAAAACGACGATCGTGACTCGGTTTTTTTAGCACGTACTACAAACTTCCCAGATTTGGGTTTCCGAAGTAGGGTTCGATTTAAGAACTCTTTTACTGTTTTATGCACTCCGTTTCTTAGAAATAATATGATAAATCATCAAGCCTTATCATTCCTCACAAAACTTTCGAAAAATGACGATCGTGATTCGGTTTTTTAGGCACGTACTTCAAACTTCCCAGATTTGGGTTTTGCGAAGTAGGGTTCGATTTTAAGAACTCTGTTGACGGTTTTATGCACTCCGTTTGTTAGAAAGAATATTCTAAATGATCAAGCCTTATCATTCCTCATAAAACTTTCGAAAAACGACGATCGTGACTCGGTTTTTTTAGCACGTACTTCAAACTTCCACGATTTGGGTTTCCGAAGTAGGGTTCGATTTGAAGAACACTGTTGACGGTTTTATGCACGCCGTATCTTAGAAATAATATGATAAATCATGAAGCCTTATGATTCCTCACAAAACATTCGAAAAACGACGATCGTGACTCGGTTTTCTTTGCACGTACTTCAAACTTCCACGTTTTGGGTTTCCGAAGTACGGTTCGATTTGAAGAACTCTGTTGACGGTCTTATGCACTCCGTTTGTTAGAAAGAATATTCTAAATGATCAAGCCTTATCATTCCTNATCATTCCTCACAAAACCTTCGAAAAACGGCGATCGTGACTCGATTTTTTTAGCACGTACTTTAAACTTCCACGATTTGGGTTTCGAAGTAGGGTTCGATTTGAAGAACACTGTTGACGGTTTTATGCACTCCGTTTCTTAGAAATAATATGATAAATCATCAAGCCTTATCATACCTCACAAAACTTTCGAAAAACGACGATCTTGACTCAGTTTTTTTACACGTACTTCAAACTTCCACGATTTGGGTTTACGNCTGTTGACGTTTTTATACACGCCGTTTCTTAGAAATAATATGATAAATCATCAAGCCTTATCATTCCTCACAAAACCTTCGAAAAACGACGATCTTGACTCAGTTTTTTTAACACGTACTTCAAACTTCCACGATTTGGGTTTACGAAGTAGGGTTCGATTTGAAGAACTCTGTTGACGGTTTAATGCACTCCGTTTCTTAGAAATAATATGATAAATCATCAAGCCTTATCATTCCTCACAAAACTTTCGAAAAATGACGATTGTGATTCGGTTTTTTAGGCACGTACTTCAAACTTTTCAGATTTGGGTTTTCGAAGTAGAATTCGATTTGAAGAACTCTCTTGGCGGTTTTATGCACTCCATTTATTATAAATAATATCCTAAATCATCAAGACTTATCATTCCTAACAAAACTTTCGAAAAATGACGATCGTGNGTGATTCGGTTTTTTAGGCACGTACTTCAAACTTTTCAGATTTGGGTTTTCGAAGTAGAATTCGATTTGAAGAACTCTCTTGGCGGTTTTATGCACTCCATTTCTTATAAATAATATCCTAAATCATCAAGACTTATCTTTCCTAACAAAACTTTCGAAAAACGATGATCGTGACTCGGTTTTTTTAACACGTACTACAAACTTCCCTGATTTGGGTTTCCGAAGTAGGGTTTCGATTTGAAGAACTCTGTTGACGGTTTTATGCACTCCGTTTCTTAGAAATAATATGATAAATCATCAAGCCTTATCATTCCTCACAAAACCATCGAAAAACAACGATCGTGACTCAGTTTTTTTAGCACGTACTTCAAACTTCCACGATTTGGGTTTCCGAAGTAGGGTTCGATTTGAAGAACACTATTGACGTTTTTATGCACTCCGTCTCTTAGAAATAATATGATAAATCATCAAGCCTTATCATTCCTCACAAAACCTTCGAAAAACGACGATCGTGACTCGGTTTTTTTAGCACGTAATTCAAATTTCCACGATTTGGGTTTTCGAAGTAGGGTTCGATTTGAAGAACTCTGTTGACGGTTTTATGCACGCCGTATCTTAGAAATAATATGATAAATCATCAAGCCTTATCATTCCTCACAAAACCTTCGAAAAACGACGATCGTGACTCGGTTTTTTAGCACGTAATTCAAATTTCCACGATTTGGGTTTCCGAAGTAGGGTTCGATTTGAAGAACTCTGTTGACGTTTTAATGCACTCCATTTCCTAGAAATAATATGATAAATCATCAAGCCTTATCATTCCTCACAAAACCCTCGAAAAACGACGATCGTGACTAGGTTTTTTTAGCACGTACTTCAAATTTCCCAGATTTTAGTTTTCGAAGTAGGGTTCGATTTTAAGAACTCTGTTGACGGTTTTATGCACTCCGTTTCTTAGAAAATATATGATAAATCTTCAAGCCTTATCATTCCTCACAAAACTTTCGAAAAACGACAATCGTGACTCGGTTTTTTTAGCACGTACTTCAAATTTTCCAGATTTGGGTTTCCGAAGTAGGGTTCGATTTGAAGAACTCTGTTGACGGTTTTATGCACTCCGTTTCTTAGAAAAAATATGATAAATCATCAAGGCTTATCATTCCTCACAAAACTTTCGAAAAATGACGATCGTGACTCGGTTTTTTTAGCACGTACTTCGAATTTACTAGATTTGGGTTTCCGAAGTAGGGTTCGATTTGAAGAACTCTGTTGACGGTTTTATGCACTCCGTTTCTTAGAAATAATATGATAAATCATCAAGCCTTATCATTCCTCACAAAACTTTCGAAAAATGACGATCGTGATTCGGTTTTTTAGGCACGTACTTCAAACTTTTCAGATTTGCGTTTTTCGAAGTAGAATTCGATTTGAAGAACTCTCTTGGCGGTTTTATGCACTCCGTTTCTTATAAATAATATCCTAAATCATCAAGACTTATCATTCCTAACAAAACTTTCGAAAAAACTACGATCGTGACTCGGTTTTTTTAGCACGTACTACAAACTTCCCAGATTTGGGTTTCCGAAGTAAGGTTTCGATTTGAAGAACTCTGTTGACGGTTTTATGCACTCCGTTTCTTAGAAATAATATGATAAATCATCAAGCCTTATCATTCCTCACAAAACTTTCAAAAAATGACGATCGTGATTCGGTTTTTTAGGCACGTACTTCAAACTTCCCAGATTTGGGTTTTGCGAAGTAGGGTTCGATTTTAAGGGCTCTGTTGACGGTTTTATGCACTCCGTTTGTTAGGAAGAATATTCTAAATGATCATGCCTTATCATTCCTCACAAAACTTTCGAAAAACGACGATCGTGACTCGGTTTTTTTAGCACGTACTTCAAATTTTCCAGATTTGGGTTTCCGAAGTAGGGTTCGATTTGAAGACCTCTGTTGACGGTTTTATGCACTCCGTTTCCTAGAAATAATATGATAAATCATCAAGCTTTATCATTCCTCACAAATCTTTCGAAAAACGACGATCGTGACTTCGTTTTTTTAGCACGTACTTCAAATTTCCCAGATTTGGGTTTCCGAAGTAGGGTTCGATTTGAAGAACTCTGTTGACGGTTTTATGCACTCCGTTTGTTAGAAATAAGATTCTAAATGATCAAGCCTTATCATTCCTCACAAAACTTTTGAAAAACGACAATCGTGTCTCGATTTTTTTAGCACGTAATTCAAATTTCCACGTTTGGGTTTCTGAAGTAGGGTTCGATTTGAAGAACTCTGTTAACGGTTTTATGCACTCCGTTTGTTAGAAATAATATTCTAAATGATCAAGCCTTATCATTCCTCACAAAACTTTCGAAAAACGACGATCGTGACTCGGTTTTTTTAGCACGTACTTCAAATTTCCCAGATTTGGGTTTCCGAAGTAGGGTTCGATTTGAAGAACTCTGTTGACGGTTTTATGCACTCCGTTTTTTAGAAATAATATTCTAAATGATCAAGCCTTATCATTCCTCACAAAACTTTCGAAAAACGACGATCGTGACTCGGTTTTTTTAGCACGTACTTCAAATTTTCCAGATTTGGGTTTCCGAAGTAGGGTTCGATTTGAAGAACTCTGTTGACGGTTTTATGCACTTCGTTTCTTAGAAATAATATGATAAATCATCAAGCCTTATCATTCCTCACAAAACTTTCGAAAAACGACGATCGTGACTCGGTTTTTTTACCACGTAATTCAAACTTCCACGATTTGTATTTCTGAAGTAGGGTTCGATTTGAAGAACTCTGTTGACGGTTTTATGCACTCCGTTTCGTAGATATAATATGATAAATCATCAAGCCTTTTCATTCCTCACAAAACTTTCGAAAAACGACGATCGTGACTCGGTTTTTTTAGCACGTACTTCAAACTTCCACGATTTGGGTTTCCGAAGTAGGGTTCGATTTGAAGAACTCTGTTGACGTTATTATGCACTCTGTTTCTTAGAAATAATATTCGAAATCATCAAGCCTGATCATTCCTCACAAAACTTTCAAAAAACGACGATCGTGACTCGGTTTTTTTGCACGTACTTCAAACTTCCACGATTTGGGTTTCCGAAGAAGGGTTCGATTTGAAGAACTCTGTTTACGGTTTTATGCACTCTGTTTCTTAGAAATAATATTCTAAATCATCAAGTCTTATCATTCCTCACAAAACTTTCGAAAAACGACGATCGTGACTCGGATTTTTCTAAATCATCAAGTCTTATCATTCCTCACAAAACTTTCGAAAAACGACGATCGTGACTCGGATTTTTTAGCATGTACTTCAACTTCCCAGATTTGGGTTTCCGAAGTAGGGTTCGATTTGAAGAACTCTGTTGACGATTTTATGTACTCCGTTTGTTAGAAAGAATATTCTAAATGATCAAGCCTTATCATTCTTCACAAAACTTTCGAAAAACGACGATCGTGACTCGGTTTTTTTAGCACGTACTTCAAACTTCCACAATTTGGGTTTCCGAAGTAGGGTTCGATTTGAAGAACTCTGTTGACGGTTTTATGCACTCCGTTTCTTAGAAATACTATTCTAAATCATCAAGCCTTATCATTCCTCACAAAACCATCGAAAAACAACGATCGTGACTCGGTTTTTTTAGCACGTACTTCAAACTTCCACGATTTGGGTTTCCGAAGTAGGGTTCGATTTGAAGAACACTTTTGACGTTTTTATGCACTCCGTTTCTTAGAAATAATGTGATAAATCATCAAGCCTTATCATTCCTCACAAAACTTTCTTAAAACCACGATCGTGACTCGATTTTTTTAGCACGTACTTCAAACTTCCACGATTTGGGTTTTCGAAGTAGGGTTCGATATGAAGAACTCTGTAGACGTTTTTATGCACTTCGTTTCTTAGAAATAATATGATAAATCATCAAGCCTTATCATTCCCCACAAAACTTTTGAAAAACGACGATCGTGACTCGGTTTTTTTAGCACGTACTTCAAATTTTCCAGATTTGGGTTTCCGAAGTAGGGTTCGATTTGAAGAACTTTGTTGACGGTTTTATGCACTCCGTCTCTTAGAAATAATATTCTAAATCATCAAACCTTATCATTCCTCACAAAACCTTCAAAAAATGACGATCGTGACTCGGTTTTTTTAGCACGTACTTCGAATTTTCTAGATTTGGGTTTCCGAAGTAGGGTTCGATTTGAAGAACTCTGTTGACGGTTTTATGCACTCCGTTTCTTAGAAATAATATGATAAATCATCAAGCCTTATCATTCCTCACAAAACTTTCGAAAAATGACGATCGTGATTCGGTTTTTTAGGCACGTACTTCAAACTTTTCAGATTTGGGTTTTTCGAAGTAGAATTCGATTTGAAGAACTCTCTTGGCGGTTTTATGCACTCCGTTTCTTATAAATAATATTCTAAATGATGAAGCCTTATCATTCCTCACAAAACTTTCGAAAAACGACGATCGTGACTCGGTTTTTTTAGCACGTACTTCAAATTTTCCAGATTTGGGTTTCCGAAGTAGGGTTCGATTTGAAGAACTCTGTTGACGGTTTTATGCACTCCGTTTGTTAGAAAGAATATTCTAAATGATCAAGCCTTATCATTCCTCACAAAACTTTCGAAAAACGACGATCGTGACTCGGTTTTTTTAGCACGTACTTCAAACTTCCCCGATTTGGGTTTCCGAAGTAGGGTTCGATTTGAAGAACACTGTTGACGGTTTTATGCACTCCGTTTCTTAGAAATAATATGATAAATCATCAAGCCTTATCATTCCTCACAAAACTTTCGAAAAACGACGATCGTGTCTCGATTTTTTTAGCACGTACTTCAAACTTCCACGATTTGGGTTTCCGAAGTAGGGTTCGATTTGAAGAACTCTATTGACGGTTTTATGCACTCTGTTTCTTAGAAATAATATTTTAAATCATCAAGCCTTATTATTCCTCACAAAACCTTCGAAAAACGACGATCGTGACTCGGTTTTTTTAGCACGTACTTCAAACTTCCACGATTTGGGTTTCCGAAGTAGGGTTCGATTTGAAGAACTTTGTTGACGGTTTAATGCACTCCGTTTCTTAGAAATAATATTCTAAATCATCAAGCCTGATCATTCCTCACAAAACTTTCAAAAAACGACGATCGTGACTCGATTTTTTTAGCACGTACTTCAAACTTCCACAATTTGGGTTTCCGAAGTAGGGTTCGATTTGAAGAACTCTGTTGACGGTTTTATGCACTCTGTTTCTTATTCATAATATTCTAAATCATCAAGTCTTATCATTCCTCACAAAACTTTCGAAAAACGACGATCGTGACTCGGTTTTTTTAGCACGTACTTCAAATTTTCCAGATTTGGGTTTCCGAAGTAGGGTTCGATTTGAAGAACTCTGTTGACAATTTTATGCACTCCGTTTCTTAGAAATAATATTCTAAATCATCAAGCCTTATCATTCCTCACAAAACTTTCGAAAAACGACGATCGTGACTCGGTTTTTTTAGCACGTACTTCAAACTTCCACAATTTGGGTTTCCGAAGTAGGGTTCGATTTGAAGAACTCTGTTGACGGTTTTATGCACTCTGTTTCTTAGAAATAATATTCTAAATCATCAAGCCTTATCATTCCTCACAAAACCATCGAAAAACAACGATCGTGACTCGGTTTTTTTAGCACGTACTTCAAACTTCCACGATTTGGGTTTCCGAAGTAGGGTTCGATTTGAAGAACACTTTTGACGTTTTTATGCACTCCGTTTCTTAGAAATAATGTGATAAATCATCAAGCCTTATCATTCCTCACAAAACCTTCGAAAAACGACGATCGTGACTCGGTTTTTTTAGCACGTACTTCAAACTTCCCAGATTTGGGTTTCCAAAGTAGGGTTCGATTTGAAGAACTCTGTTGACGATTTTATGCACTCCGTTTGTTAGAAAGAATATTCTAAATGATCAAGCCTTATCATTCCTCACAAAACTTTCAAAAAACGACGATCGTGACTCGGTTTTTTTAGCACGGACTTCAAACTTCCACAATTTGGGTTTCCGAAGTAGGGTTCGATTTGAAGAACTCTGTTGACGGTTTTATGCACTCCGTTTCTTAGAAATAATATTCTAAATCATCAAGCCTTATCATTCCTCACTAACGGTTTTATGCACTCCGTTTCTTAGAAATAATATTCTAAATCATCAAGCCTTATCATTCCTCACTAAACCATCGAAAAACAACGATCGTGACTCGGTTTTTTTAGCACGTACTTCAAACTTCCACGATTTGGGTTTCCGAAGTAGGGTTCGATTTGAAGAACACTGTTGACGGTTTTATGCACTCCGTTTCTTAGAAATAATATGATAAATCATCAAGCCTTATCATTCCTCACAAAACTTTCGAAAAACGACGATCGTGACTCGGTTTTTTTAGCACGTACTTCAAACTTCCACGATTTGGGTTTCCGAAGTAGGGTTCGATTTGAAGAACACTGTTGACGGTTTTATGCACTCCGTTTCTTAGAAATAATATGATTAATCATCAAGCCTTATCATACCTCACAAAACTTTCGAAAAACTACGATCTTGACTCAGTTTTTTTAGCACGTACTTCAAACTTCCACGATTTGGGTTTTCGAAGTAGGGTTCGATATGAAGAACTCTGTAGGCGTTTTTATGCACTCCGTTTCTTAGAAATAATATGATAAATCATCAAGCCTTATCATTCCCCACAAAACTTTTGAAAAACGACGATCGTGACTCGGTTTTTTAGCACGTACTTCGAATTTTCTAGATTTGGGTTTCCGAAGTAGGGTTCGATTTGAAGAACTCTGTTGACGGTTTTATGCACTCCGTTTCTTAGAAATAATATGATAAATCATCAAGCCTTATCATTCCTCACAAAACTTTCGAAAAACGACGATCGTGATTCGGTTTTTTAGGCACGTACTTCAAACTTCCTAGATTTGGGTTTTGCGAAGTAGGGTTCGATTTTAAGAACTCTGTTGACGGTTTTATGCACTCCGTTTGTTAGGAAAAATATTCTAAATGATCAAGCCTTATCATTCCTCACAAAACTTTCGAAAAACGACGATCGTGATTCGGTTTTTTAGGCACGTACTTCAAACTTCCTAGATTTGGGTTTTGCGAAGTAGGGTTCGATTTTAAGAACTCTGTTGACGGTTTTATGCACTCCGTTTCCAAGAAATAATATGATAAATCATCAAGCCTTATCATTCATCACAAATCTTTCGAAAAACGACGATCGTGACTCGGTTTTTTTAGCACGTACTTCAAATTTTCCAGATTTGGGTTTCCGAAGTAGGGTTCGATTTGAAGAACTCTGTTGACGGTTTTATGCACTCCGTTTGTTAGAAAGAATATTCTAAATGATCAAGCCTTATCATTCCTCACAAAACTTTCGAAAAACGACGATCGTGATTCGGTTTTTTAGGCACGTACTTCAAACTTCCACGATTTGGGTTTCCGAAGTAGGGTTCGATTTGAAGAACTCTAGTGACGGTTTTATGCACTCTGTTTCTTAGAAATAATATTCTAAATCATCAAGCCTTATCATTCCTCACAAAACTTTCGAAAAACGACGATCGTGACTCGGTTTTTTTAGCACGTACTTCAAATTTTCCAGATTTGGGTTTCCGAAGTAGGGTTCGATTTGAAGAACTCTGTTGACGGTTTTATACACTCCGTTTCTTAGAAATAATATTCTAAATCATCAAGCCTTATCATTCCTCACAAAACTTTCGAAAAACGACGATCGTGATTCGGTTTTTTAGGCACGTACTTCAAACTTCCAAGATTTGGGTTTTGCGAAGTAGGGTTCGATTTTAAGAACTCTGTTGACGGTTTTATGCACTCCGTTTCTAAGAAATAATATGATAAATCATCAAGCCTTATCATTCCTCACAAAACTTTCGAAAAACGACGATCGTGACTCGGTTTTTTTAGCACGTACTTCAAACTTCCCAGATTTGGGTTTCCGAAGTAGGGTTCGATTTGAAGAACTCTGTTGACGGTTTTATGCACTCCGTTTCTTAGAAATAATATTCTAAATCATCAAGCCTTATCATTCCTAACAACACTTTCGAAAAACGACGATCGTGACTCGGTTTTTTTAGCACGTACTTCAAATTTTCCAGATTTGGGTTTCCGAAGTAGGGTTCGATTTGAAGAACTCTGTTGACGGTTTTATGCACTCCGTTTCCAAGAAATAATATGATAAATCATCAAGCCTTATCATTCATCACAAATCTTTCGAAAAACGACGATCGTGACTCGGTTTTTTTAGCACGTACTTCAAATTTCCCAGATTTTGGTTTCCGAAGTAGGGTTCAATTTGAAGAACTCTGTTGACGGTTTTATGCACTCCGTTTGTTACAAAGAATATTCTAAATGATCAAGCCTTATCATTCCTCACAAAACTTCGAAAAACGACGATCGTGATTCGGTTTTTTAGGCACGTACTTTAAACTTTTCAGATTTGGGTTTTTCGAAGTAGAATTCGATTTGAAGAACTCTCTTGGCGGTTTTATGCACTCCGTTTCTTATAAATAATATCCTAAATCATCAAGACTTATCATTCCTAACAACACTTTCGAAAAACGACGATCGTGACTCGGTTTTTTTAGCACGTACTACAAACTTCCCAGATTTGGGTTTCCGAAGTAAGGTTTCGATTTGAAGAACTCTGTTGACGGTTTTATGCACTCCGTTTCTTAGAAATAATATGATAAATCATCAAGCCTTATCATTCCACACAAAACTTTCAAAAAATGACGATCGTGATTCGGTTTTTTAGGCACGTACTTCAAACTTCCAAGATTTGGGTTTTGCGAAGTAGGGTTCGATTTTAAGAACTCTGTTGACGGTTTTATGCACTCCGNCCTTATCATTCCTCACAAAACTTTCAAAAAATGACGATCGTGATTCGGTTTTTTAGGCACGTACTTCAAACTTCCAAGATTTGGGTTTTGCGAAGTAGGGTTCGATTTTAAGAACTCTGTTGACGGTCTTATGCACTCCGTTTGTTAGGAAAAATATTCTAAATGATCAAGCCTTATCATTCCTCACAAAACTTTCGAAAAACGACGATCGTGACTCGGTTTTTTTAGCACGTACTTTAAATTTTCCAGATTTGGGTTTCCGAAGTAGGGTTCGATTTGAAGAACTCTGTTGACGGTTTTATGCACTCCGTTTCCAAGAAATAATATGATAAATCATCAAGCCTTATCATTCCTCACAAAACCTTCGAAAAACGACGATCGTGACTCGGTGTTTTTAGCACGTACTTCAAACTTCCACGATTTGGGTTTTCCGAAGTAGGGTTCGATTTGAAGAACTCTGTTGACGGTTTTATGCACTCCGTTTCTTAGAAATAATATTCTACATCATCAAGCCTTATCATTCCTCACAAAACTTTCGAAAAACGNGAACTCTGTTGACATTTTTATGCACTCCGTTTCTTAGAAATAATATGATAAATCATCAAGCCTTATCATTCCTCACAAAACTTTCGAAAAACGACGATCGTGACTTTGTTTTTTCAGCACGTACTTAGAACTTCCGAGATTTAGGGTTCCGAAGTAGGGTTCGATTTGAAGAACTCTGTTGACGGTTTTATGCACTCCGTTTCTTAGAAATAATATGATAAATCATCAAGCCTTATCATTCCTCACAAAACTTTC
>NW_019272222.1:86895-87954 GCF_002738345.1 Cucurbita maxima
TGAAGAACTCTGTTGACAATTTTATGCACTCCGTTTCTTAGAAATAATATGATAAATCATCAAGCCTTATCATTCCTCACAAAACCATTGAAAAACGATGATCGTGACTCGGTTTTTTTAGCACGTATTTAAAATTACTAAAATTTGGGTTTCCGAAGTAGGGTTCGATTTGAAGAACTCTGTTGACGTTTTTATGCACTCCGTTTCTTAGAAATAATATGATAAATCATCAAGCCTTATCATTCCTCACAAAACTTTCGAAAAACGACGATCGTGACTCGGTTTTTTTAGCACGTACTTCAAATTTCCCAGATTTGGGTTTCTGAAGTAGGGTTCGATTTGAAGAACTCTGTTGACGGTTTTATGCACTCCGTTTCTTAGAAATAATATTCTACATCATCAAGCCTTATCATTCCTCAAAAAACCTTCGAAAAACGAAGATCGTGACTCGGTTTTTTTAGCACGTACTTCAAATTTTCCAGATTTGGTTTTCCGAAGTAGGGTTCGATTTGAAGAACTCTGTTGACGTTTTTATGCACTCCGTTTCTTAGAAATAATATGATAAANAAAACCTTCGAAAAACGAAGATCGTGACTCGGTTTTTTTAGCACGTACTTCAAATTTTCCAGATTTGGGTTTCCGAAGTAGGGTTCGATTTGAAGAACTCTGTTGACGTTTTTATGCACTCCGTTTCCTAGAAATAATATGATAAATTATCAAGCCTTATCATTACTCACAAAACCTTCGAAAAACGACGATCGTGACTCGGTGTTTTTAGCACGTACTTCAAACTTCCACGATTTGGGTTTTCCGAAGTAGGGTTCGATTTGAAGAACTCTGTTGACGTTTTTATGCACTCCGTTTCTTAGAAATAATATGATAAATCATCAAGCCTTATCATTCCTCACAAAACATTCGAAAAACGACGATCTTGACTTTGTTTTTTCAGCACGTACTTAAAACTTCCGAGATTTAGGGTTCCGAAGTAGGGTTCGATTTGAAGAACTCTGTTGACGGTTTTATGCACTCCGTTTCTTAGAAATAATATGATAAATCATC
>NW_019272223.1:0-9842 GCF_002738345.1 Cucurbita maxima
TTATCAAATTTTTTCTTTGTCAGTACGTGTCATGAAAAATGATTTTAAGCCTTGAGTCCATGTTCATGGATTCTTGAGCCATCAACAAAATCACTGTAAAATATCGACATCCTATTCCTAGGCTAGATCATATGCTTGATGAATTGCATGGCTCATATCTATTTACAAAGATTGATTTGAAATCTGGATATCATTAAATTAGAATGCATATACGAGATGAATGGAAAAGAGCTTTCAAAACTAAGGTTAGATTGTATGAATGACTTGTTATGCCTCCTGGGTTAACTAATGCTCCTAGTACATTTATCTTAATGAATCGCGTTTTGATAGAATATTTAGAAAAGCATGTTGTTGTACATTTTGATGATATTTTAATTTATTCAAAGACTTTGTATGAGCATGTTAAGTAACTTTTGATTATGCTTAGGAAAGAGAAAGTTTATGCCCATTTTAATAAGTGTAGTTTTTGCATGGAAAAGTTAATTTTCTTGGCTTCATAGTTCGTAAAAATGGAGTAGAAGTAATTTCTTGCTCTAAAGCAGAAGGAATCCTTAATTTGAAGAAAAGAGATTGTAGGTAGGATTTTGAAACTTACCCCTAATTTGAGCCCAAAATAGATTTTCTTGAATTTGGCTTGTTCTTGAGGTTATTTCTCTTCGTTGTCTTCTATGGAAACATTCTTTGGAGGTGCAATTGGGATCGTCCTTGCTTGACGTATTCTCGTGTATCGACGAATTGGATTGGGGGAATGATTTCTTGGCACTTTCAGCATTGTAAGAACAAGTTTGAAGAGAAATGGTGTAGAATTGCTCTTGAATTTTGAAGAAATCTCAGAGAAGGAGACCCAAAATCTAAAAGCTTATTGCCTACTATTGGGAGCTCGATTGTTGTTCCAAACTATTGCCTAAACTTTCAACTTTACAGGGCAAGCTTAAACATACATTGAGAGCTTCAGAACCACTATGATTTTGAGATTGAAATTTCTGGATAATCCGTAAAAAATATCTACACTGGTTAGAGGACACATATTTTTATCCCTTTTTATTCAGGGTTCTTATAACCAACTACTCTATTTTTCTATTAAACAATATCGTCACAGCATACATGACATTACTGCTATGCATGAAAGAATTCATTTACAACATTTCATAAACAATGCTATGGACTTAAATGTTCATAATGAACTCATTAAAACAATATTGTTATGAACAACATAGTGGAAAACAGATAACATTAGTTTGAATAAAAATAAAGCAATGCCCTGATCTAACCTAAGGATCACTAAAAATAACATGAATGCAACTACTCTAACTTTGGTTTCTTGGCCTTGAACGCAACGTTGTCATCCGTAAATGGGTATCTTACCTTTACTTTAAAATGAGAGTAGCATGTGGTTTGAGTACTTTAATAAATACTCAGTAAGTAATCCCACTATTAGGGTCGGAATATGAATGACGTGTAATATAGTGGGACCTATCCTTTCATAAATACATTGTGGCATGGGCTTGGGCTTTGCTTTTCAGTCCGAGCAGAGTTGAATATGTTGTACTTCCCTACACACGACTCATGAATGTGCACATTGACCACCAGGTGGGTTGGTATAAGAGTACTCTATGGGTTTGCCTCGTCGAGCTTGTGCACACTCACACTACCAAATACCATGAAGGGAAAAGACCAGCATAATATCATAAGGAACATAAATATTATAAGGTATGTGTTTGTACTAATCATAATGGGGAAGTATCTCGATGCACCTCCCATATAAAATGCATGAGATCCCTAACATTAAAACACGACATAACGTTCCTATGAGACATACATACTTGATTCTTGTCATATTGTTCATGATTAACAATACATGGTTTTTCTAATGTTTCATAGGCATAGGGTGTACTAAACATAATATAGAAGTATCTCGATGCACGTGGTATACAAAATGCATGAGGTCCCATAACATCAAAGCATGACATATATTCATGGCGCTAATCATACCTCAAATCTATTCCTAGCATAGTGTTCCTATGAGATATAAATACTTGATTCATTTCATATTTTTAATAATTAACCATACATGATTTTTTAATGTCTCATAGTCCTAGAATAGTGTTTATGATATCATAGCGTAACTTGTATGCAACATATCATATATCATATCATATACATAACATAGTATATGTCATACAATCATAAAACACGACATGTGCAGGGGCCACAGGTAGCGATGTCCATTCCCCGTCATCATCCCCACCATCTATTTCATTCTCCATTTCCATGAAATTCTCTATTTATTTTTGTGGGGATCAAGGTAAGGGATTCATGGCAAGGAAGTGGCAGGGATCGGATTCCCCATGGAGAATTTTAGTGGGATTTAAATCCAAGAGTCACCAAGAGTTTTGAAGATGAAAGGCAAAGAATCTTTATACGAATAATGACTTTTTAAGGGTTAGGAACAGTGACATTGTTATGTCTCTGTTTAGTTTTAGAAAACCTTATAAATACATTTGTTATTACTATCGTAAAATGGTAAAGTAGAGCAAAGTAAAAAAAGAAAAGAAACAGAGAAGAAATAGAAGGCTTTTTCAGAGTGTTCTTTGTCTCCTTCTATCGTTAGTGTGTGGGACTTATTTCACAAATTTATGAGTTTTCGTTAACAAAATTATATCAAGCCAATGGCGAATGTGTGTCAAATTCTGCTACCGCGACTAGTGAAGACAAACTACGGGAATTGGAGCATCCATATGAAAGCTTTTCCTGGTTCTCAAGATGCATGGGAGGTGGTCGAAGAAGGGTTAGAAGAACCAAAAGATACCACGGGTTATACAGCGGCACAAAATAAGACGTTAAAAGAGGTGTGATCAAAGGATAAGGCGATACTATACATGTTGTTCCGAGCCGTTGACGAGTCGGGCTTTGCGAAGCTTGCCAATGCAACTACTTCAAAAGAAGCGACAGAAACTTTAGGAAAAGTGTTCAAAGAAATCGATCGAGTCAAGCAAGTGCGTCTCCAAACTCTTCATGACAAGTTGGAGAGCATGAAGATGAAGGAGTCAGAAAGTGTATCTGACTACATCACGCATGTACAAACTCTAGTTAACCAACTCAATCGAAATGGAGAAATGTTAGCCGAGACATGGGTTTTGGAGAAGATTTTAAGATCATAACCAACAACTTTAGAATGTTGTATGCGCGATAGAAGAGTTAAAGGACCTAGCAACGTTCACAGTCGACGAGCTAGCCAGTTTTCTCGAGGAAGACGAGCAACGTAAGAAGAAGAAGGAGGAAACACTTGATCAATCACTTCAAACCAAGGCGTCAATCAAAGATTAAAAGATACTCTACTCTTAAAATTTTGAAGGTAGAGGTTTTGATAGTGAAAGTAGTAAAAATGGTCACTGTGCTCAAGGAAGTAGTCATGAAGAATAATATAAGAAGAAGGGACAGCCGAGCCAAGCAAATTGGCATGGAAGAGGACGCAATGGAGGAAGAGGCAGTCGATCAATTTACTCCAACATTCAGTGCTACAAATGTCATAAATATGCACTATGCAAATTATTATAACTCCGACAAATGTTACAATTGTGGTAGAACATTCAGTGCTACCAATGTCATAAATATGCACTATGCAAATTATTATAATTCCGACAAATGTTACAATTGTGGTAGAGGGCCATTTTGTAAAAGATTGTCGAGCCGATAAAAAGGTGGAAGAAACAATCAACCTAGCCTTGGTGACGCAACAAACCAAGGTCTTAGGTCTTCTCTTGATGGCTAAAAATGAAGATCTGAAAGCGTAAGAACACGACGGAGAAAAAGACGATGGCGGTAGTTGTGAGGCGGTGAAAACCATTGGAAACGAGGGGATACACAGGGGATTCGGAAAAATCGCCATATTGGAGATGAGAAAATCGAAGAAGGAATCTGGATTGAACACGCAATTGACGAACGAGCCAAAGAAAATACCAGATCATCAGAAGGAGAATAGAGATTTAGAGCAACAACCAAAATCTACAGTGGATAAATCTATGGAGAAGTCTTAGTTGCAGACATTGAAATCCCTGAACGAGCGCATTTTGAAGGAGAAAGTAGAGATTGAAAAAGAAAAGAAAGCTTTTAGAATTGGAGATTGAAAGCTTAGAGAAGAATGGGCTGAGTTGAGTGGGAGTTCTTTCTATCTCACACGGGAGAAGAAAGAGAATGGGAAAGTAATTTCTAAGCTTGTGAAAAGAATTGAAGAAGTATGGAGAAAGAGAGGAATGTTAATGATAAGTCGTGGGTTCAAAACCAAGGTGCGTGCTGGAAAGTGAAATTCTTTACATTGAAGCGTGGCACCATACGGATCGAGTTGAACATCCTTCTAGTCAAACTTGGTTAGACGTGGGCGTGGGTCGGAAGAGCTATCGCGTGTCGAATATCGAATGGAGTCGAGTCACTTTACAACAAGCCTGACGCGTTATTCCACCTAATCGTCAATACGTGTCCCTCAGGCTTTCTGACACGCTTTCCCTCCCTCAAGTTGACACGTGGCCGCTTTCCCTCCCGCAAGTTGACACGTGGCCGATTTCCATCCCGCAAGTTGACACGTGGCTTGCTGGCTATCTGACGCGCTTTCCATCCCACAAGTTAACACGTGGAAAATTTTCTCTCTTCACAATGCGTCTGATGCGTTATTCCACCCAATCGTCAATACGTGTCTCTCAGGCTGTCTGACACGCTTTCCCTCCCGCAAGTTGACACGTGGCTTGCCGGCTGTCTCACGCGCTTTCCTTCCCACAAGTTGACACATGGCTTGTCGAAAAATTTTCTCTCATGAGAGTTGCAATACTGAATCTGGCCTTCAAAGTGAGTTCATTAACCTCCTTGTTCGTGAAAAGACTATAAGAAATCCAAGAATTTCATCTTTCTTAAAAGAACATATGGAACCGCCAAAATAAGTTCATTTACCTCCTTGTTTCTGAAAGAACTTTCAGAAATCCTCGAATTTCATCCTTCATTGAAAGAACATATCGAACGACTCAGATCTAAAGAAAAATTGTGAACGGCCGTATCATCGGTTTAAAGTTCGTACTGTTGTAACTCATAATCCAACCAATCAAGTTTCGTTTACATAACTTTATGCATAATAAACTTAAAAAAGTCATTATCTTCTAAAGTTCGTAGTGTTTTAACTCGTATCATGAAAAGATATAATTAAAAATGAAGGAAATTGGCACATGCAAGTGTCGAACATGCAACCTTCGAGTTATTAGCACGATGCTCTAACCAACTAAGCTAATAGGCCATAAATTTTCTTGCTTGACAGACGCTTGACGTGTTATTCCACCCAATCGTCAATATGTGTCCCTCAGGCCGTCTGACATGCTTTCCCTCCCGCAAGTTGACACGTGGCTTGCCGAAAAATTTTCTATCATGAGAGTCACAAACTGAATCTGAGAAATCCTCGAATTTCATCCTTCATAGAAGTACATATCGAACAACTCAGATCTAAAGAAAAATTGGGAACAGCCGTATCATCTATTTAAATTCGTATTGTTGTAACCCCGTATCATGAAAATATATTATGAATAATTAATAAAACTTTGCCTATGTAATTGTCGAACCTACGGCCTTTACGTTTTTTACACTACAATCTTACAACTGAGTTAAATGGTTATAGATTTTATGCACATTATAGATCGTTAGCTCCTAATCCAGCCAATCGAGTTTTGTTTACATAACTTTTTGCATAATAAACTTAAAAAAAAATCGAGTTTTATTTACATATCTTTTTGCATAATAAACTTAAAAAAGTCATTATCTTCTAAACTTCGTAGTGTTTTAACTCGTATCATGAAAATGATATAATTAAAAATGAGGGTAATTGGCCCCATGTAGGTATCGAACTTGCAACCTTTGCATTATTAGTACGACGCTCTAACCAATTGAGCTAATAGGCCAAAGGTTTTCTCACCTCACAATGCGCCTGACGCGTTATTCAACCCAATCGATAGGGTGTCTGATATGCTTTCCCTCCCGCAAGTTGACAAGTGGTTTGCCGGCTGTCTCACGCGCTTTCCTTCCCACAAGTTGACACGTGGCTTGCCGAAAAGTTTTCTCTCATGAGAGTCGAAATACTGAATATGGCCTTCAAAGTGAGTTCATTTACCCCCTTGTTCGTAAAAAGTCTCTGAGAAATCCTCGAATATCGAACGACTCAGATCTAAAGAAAAATTGTGAACGTTCGTATCATCGGTTTAAAGTTCGTAGTGTTGTAACCCCGTATCATGTTAACATATTATTAAGAATTAATAAAACTTTGCCTATGTAATTGTCGAACCTACGACCTCCACGTTTTTAACACGACAATCTTACAACTGAGTTAATTGGGCAAAGATTTTATGCACATTATAGATCGTTAGCTCCTAATCCAGCCAATCAAGTTTCGTTTACATAATTTTATGCATAATAAACTTAAAAAAGTCATTATCTTCAAAAAAAAAAATCGTAGTGTTTTAACTCGTATAATGAAAAGATATAATTAAAAATGAGGGAAATTGGCCAATGCAGGTCTCGAACCTACGACCTTCGCGTTATTAGCACGACGCTCTAACCAACTGAGCAAATAGGCCATAGATTTTCTCGCCTGACAATGCACTTGATGTGCTATTCTACCCTATCGTTAATACATGTCCCTCAGGCTGTCTGACACGCTTTCCCTCCGGCAAGTTGACACTTGGCTTGCCGGCTTTCTCATGCGCTTTCCTTCCCACAAGTTGACACGTGGTTTGCCGAAAAATTTTCTGTCATGAGAGTCGCAATACTGAATTTAGCCTTCAAAGTGAGTTCATTTACCTCCTTGTTCGTGAAAAGACTCTTAGAAATACTCGAATTTCATCTTTCGTAAAAGAACATATCGAACGGCCAAAATAAGTTCATTTACCTCCTTCTTGTTCCTGAAATGACTCTCAGAAATCCTCGAATTTCATCCTTCATGTAAGAACATATCGAACGACTCAGATCTAAAGAAAATTTTGAACGGCCGTATCATCGGTTTAAAGTTCGTACTGTTGTAACCCCGTATCATGAAAAGATATTATGAAGAATTAAAAAAACTTGGTCTATGAAATTGTCGAACCTACGACCTCCACGTTTTTAAAACAATAATCTTACAACTGAGCTAATTGGGCATAGGTTTTATGCACCTTATAGGTCTTTAGCTCTTAATACTGCCAATCGAGTTTTGTTTACATAACTTTATGCATAATAAACTTAAAAAAGTCATTATCTTCTAAAGTTCGTAGTGTTTTAACTCGTATCTTGAAAAGATATAATTAAAAATGAATGAAATTGGTCCATTCAAGTGTCAAACTTGCGACGTCCACGTTATTTGAACAATGCTCTAACCAACTAAGCTAATAGGCCATTGACTTTCTTGCCTAACAATGCGCCTGACGCGTTATTCCACCCAATCGTCAATACGGGTCCCTCAGGCTGTCTGACACGCTTTCCCTCCCGCAAGTTGACACGTGGCTTGCCGGCTTTCTCACGCGTTTTCCTTCCCACAGGTTGACACGTGGCTTGCCGAAAAATTTTCTCTCATGAGAGTCGCAATACTGAATCTGGCCTTCAAAGTGAGTTCATTTACCTCCTTGTTCGTGAAATGAGAAATACTCGAATTTCATCTTTCGTAAAAGAACATATCGAATGGCCAAAATATGTTCATTTACCTCCTTCTTGTTCCTGAAATGACTCTCAGAAATCCTCGAATTTCATCCTTCGTTGAAGAAAATATCGAACGACTCAGATCTAAAGAAAAATTGTGAACGGCCGTATCATCGGTTTAAAGTTCGTACTGTTGTAACCCCGTATCATGTAAAGATATTATTAAGAATTAATAAAACTTGGCCTATGTAATTTTCGAACCTACGACCTCCACGTTTTTAACACGACAATCTTACAACTGAGTTAATTGGGCAAAGATTTTATGCACATTATAGATCGTTAGCTCCTAATCCAGCCAATCGAGTTTCGTTTACATAATTTTATGCATAATAAACTTAAAAAAGTCATTATCTTCAAAAAAAAATCGTAGTGTTTTAACTCGTATCATGAAAAGATATAATTAAAAATGAGGGAAATTGGCCGATGCAGTTGTCGTACCTGCAACCTTCACATTATTAGCACAAAGCTCTAACCAACTAAGCTAACAAGCCATAGATTTTCTCACCTAACAATGCGCCTGATGCGTTATTCCACCCAATCGTCAATACGTGTCCCTCAGGCTGTCTGACACGCTTTCCCTCCCGCAAGTTGACACGTGGCTTGCCGGCTGTCTCACGCGCTTTCCTTCTCCACAAGTTGACACGTGGCTTGACAAAAAATTTTCTCTCATGAGAGTCGAAATACTGAATCTGGCCTTCAAAGTGAGTTCATTTACCTCCTTGTTCGTGAAAAGACTCTAAAAAATCCTCAAATTTCATCTTTCATAAAAGAACATATCGAACGGCCAAAACTAGTTCATTTACCAACTTCTTGTTCCTGAAATGACTCTCATAAATCCTCTAAAGAAAAACTGTGAACGGCCGTATCATCGGTTTAAAGTTCGTAGTGTTGTAACCCCGTATCATGTAAATATATTATTAAGAATTAATAAAACTAGGCCTATATAATTGTCGAACCTACGACCTCCACGTTTTTAACACGATAATCTTACAACTGAGCTAATTGGGCAAAGATTTTATGCAAATTATAGATCGTTAGCTCCTAATCCAGCCAATCGAGTTTCGTTTACGTAACTTTATGCATAATAAACTTAAAAAAAGTCATTATCTTCTAAAAATCGTAGTGTTTTAACTCGTATAATGAAAAGATATAATTAAAAATGAGGGAAATTGGCCCATGCAGGTCTCGAACCTGCAACCTTCGCGTTATTAGCACGACGCTCTAACCAACTGAGCTAATAGGCCATAGATTTTCTTGCCTGACAATGCACTTGACGTGTTATTCTACCCTATCGTTAAGACGTGTCCCTCAGGCTGTCTGACACGCTTTCCCTCCGGCAAGTTGACACTTGGCTTGCCGGCTTTCTCACGCGCTTTCCTTCCCACAAGTTGACACGTGGCTTGCCGAAAAATTTTCTCTCATGAGAGTCGCAATACTGAATCTGGCCTTCAAAGTGAGTTCATTTACCTCCTTGTTCGTGAAAAGACTCTGAGAAATACTCGAATTTCATCTTTCGTAAAAGAACATATCGAACGGCCAAAATAAGTTCATTTACCTCCTTCTTGTTCCTGAAATGACTCTCAGAAATCCTCGAATTTCATCCTTCATGTAAGAACATATCGAACGACTCAGATCTAAAGAAAATTTTGAACGGCCGTATCATCGGTTTAAAGTTCGTACTGTTGTAACCCTGTATCATGAAAAGATATTATGAAGAATTAAAAAAACTTGTTCTATGGAATTGTCGAACCTACGACGTCCACGTTTTTAAAACAATAATCTTACAACTGAGCTAATTGGGCATAGGTTTTATGCACCTTATAGGTCGTTAGCTCTTAATACTGCCAATCGAGTTTTGTTTACATAACTTTATGCATAATAAACTTAAAAAAGTCATTATCTTCTAAAGTTCGTAGTGTTTTAACTCGTATCTTGAAAAGATATAATTAAAAATGAATGAAATTGGTCCATTCAAGTGTCAAACTTGCGACGTCCACGTTATTTGCACAATGTTCTAACCAACTAAGCTAATAGGCCATTGACTTTCTTGCCTAACAATGCGCCTGACGCGTTATTCCACCCAATCGTCAATACGTGTCCCTCAGGCTGTCTGACACGCTTTCCCTCCCGCAAGTTGACACGTG
>NW_019272223.1:9847-12289 GCF_002738345.1 Cucurbita maxima
TCCACCCAATCGTCAATACGTGTCCCTCAGGCTGTCTGACACGCTTTCCCTCCCGCAAGTTGACACGTGACTTGCCGGCTTTCTCACGCGTTTTCCTTCCCACAGGTTGACACGTGGCTTGCCGAAAAATTTTCTCTCATGAGAGTCGCAATACTGAATCTGGCCTTCAAAGTGAGTTCATTTACCTCCTTGTTCGTGAAATGAGAAATACTCGAATTTCATCTTTCGTAAAAGAACATATCGAACGGCCAAAATATGTTCATTTACCTCCTTCTTGTTCCTGAAATGACTCTCAGAAATCCTCGAATTTCATCCTTCATTGAAGAAAATATCGAACGACTCAGATCTAAAGAAAAATTGTGAACAGCCGTATCATCGGTTTAAAGTTCGTACTGTTGTAACCCCGTATCATGTAAAGATATTATTAAGAATTAATAAAACTTGGCCTATGTAATTTTCGAACCTACGACCTCCACGTTTTTAACACGACAATCTTGTTATGCCTATGTAATTCAAAACTAAGGTTGAATTGTATGAATAACTTTTTATGCCTTTTTGAAAAGAGCTCAATTCTTGTTCCAAATTGTTACCTAAACTTTCAACTTTATAGGGGAAGCTTAAACTGGCATTGAGAGCTTCAGAATCACTGTGATTTTGAGATTGAACTTTCTGGATAATCTGTAAAAAATATCTACACTTGTCAGAGGACACAGATTTTTATCCCTTTTTATTCATGGTTCTTATAATCTACTACTCTATTTTCCTATTAAAAAATATAGTCACGACATACATGACATTACTACTATGCATGAAAGAATGTATTTACAACATTTCATAAATGGTGCTATGGACTTAAATGTTCATAATGAACTCATTAAAACAATATTGTTATGAACAACATAGTGAAAAACAGATAACTTTAGTTTAAATAAAAATAAAGCAATGCCCTGATCTAACCTAAGGATCACTAAAAATAACATGAATGCAACTACCCTAACTTTGGTTTCTTGGCCTTGAACGCAACGTTGTCATCCGTAAATGGGTATCTTACCTTTACTTTAAAATAAGAGTTGCATGTTGTTTGAGTACTTTAATAAATACTCAGTATGTAATCCCACGCTTAGGGTCGGAATATGAATGACGTGTAATATAGTGGGACCTATCCTTTCATAAATACATTGTGGCATGGGCTTGGGCTTTGCTTTTCAGTCCGAGCAGAGTTGAATATGTTGTACTTCCCTACACACGACTCATGAATGTGCACATTGACCACTAGGTGGGTTGGTATAAGAGTACTCTATGGGTTTGCCTCGTCGAGCTTTTGCCCACTCACACTACCAAATACCATGAAGGGAAAAGACCAGCATAATATCATAAGGAACATAAATATTATAAGGTATGTGTTTGTACTAATCATAATGGGGAAGTATCTCGATGCACCTCCCATATAAAATGCATGAGATCCCTAACATTAAAACACGACATAACGTTCCTATGAGACATACATACTTGATTCTTGTCATATTGTTCATGATTAACAATACATGGTTTTTCTAATGTCTCATAGGCATAGGGTGTACTAAACATAATATAGAAGTATCTCGATGCACGTGGTATACAAAATGCATGAGGTCCCATAACATTAAAGCATGACATATATTCATGGTGCTAGGAAGCTAGTCATACCTCCAATCTATTCCTAGCATAGTATTCCTATGAGATATAAATACTTGATTCATTTCATATTTTTAATAATTAACAATACATGATTTTCTAATGCCTCATAGTCCTAGAATAGTGTATATGATATCATAGCATAACTTGTATGCAACATATCGTATATCATATCATATACATAACATAGTATATGTCATACAACCATAAAACACGACATGTGCAGGGGCCACAGGTAGAGATGTCCATTCCCTGTCATCATCCCCACCATCTATTTCATTCTCCATTTCCACGAAATTCTCTATTTATTTGTGTGGGGATCAGGGTAAGGGATTCATCGCAAGGAAGTTGCAGGGATCGGATTCCTTATGGAGAATTTTAGTGGGTTTTAAATCAAGAGTCAGTCTCAGAGGGAAAGGCCAAGAGTGTTGAAGATGAAAGGCCAAGAATCTTTATATGAAGAATGACTTTTTATGGGTTAGGAAATAATGACATTCTTATGTCTCTATTTAGTTTTAGAAGACCTTGTAAATACATTTTTTATTACTACTATAAAATGGTAAAGTAGAGTAGAGAAAAAAAAAAGAAAAGAAATAGAGAAGCAATAGAAGGTTTTTTTCAGATAAACAGAGTGTTCTTTGTCTCCTTCTATCGTTAGTGTGTGTGAGACTTATTTCACAAATTTATTAGTTTTGTTTAACAAATGTGTATCAAGCCAATGGCGAATGTGACGGGTCAAATGTCGCTACCGCGACTAATGAAGACAAA
>NW_019272223.1:13150-56362 GCF_002738345.1 Cucurbita maxima
GCAGACGTTGAAATTCCTGAACGAGCGCCTTTTGAAGGAGAAAGTAGAGATTAAAAAAGAAAAGAAAGCTTTTAGAAATGGAGATGGAAAGGTTAGAAAAGGAAGTGCTGAGCTGAGTGAGAGTTGTTTCTATCTCAAACAGGAGAAGGAAGAGAATGAGAAGGTAATTTGTGAGCTTATGAAGAGAATTGAAGAAGGTGTGGAGTGATAGAGGTCAGCTACTGATGAGTGGTGGGTTCAAAACCGGAGGAGTGCGTTGGGTAGTGAGATTCTTTACATTGAAGCTTGGCACCATACTGATCGGGTCAAACATCTATCTAGTCAAACTCGGTTAGATGTGGGCATGGGTTGGAAGAGCTACCACGTGTTGCAAATCGAGTGGAGTCACGTCACCTTACAACACGCATGACGCGTTATTCCATTCATCGTCAATACGTGTCCCTGAGGCTGTCTGACATGCTTTTCCTCCCGCAAGTTGACACGTGGCTTGCTGGCTATCTGACGCGCTTTCTGTCCCACAAGTTGACACGTGGCTTGTCGGAAAATTTTCTCCTGACAATGCGCATAACACGTTATTCCACCCAATCGTCAATACGTGTCCCTCAGGCTGTCTAACGCGCTTTCCCTCCAACAAGTTGACATGTGGCTTGCCGGAAATTTTTCTCTCCTGAGAGTCGCAATACTGAATCTGGCCTTCAAAGTCAGTTCATTTACCTCCTTGTTCCCGAAAAGACCCTCAGAAATCCTCGAATTTCATCCTTCATAGAAGAACATATCGAACGGCTGAAATAAGTTCATTTACCTCCTTCTTGTTCCTAAAAGGACCCTCAGAAATCCTCAAATTTCATCCTTCGTATAAGAACATATCGAACGGCCAAAATAAGTTCATTTACCTCCTTGATCCTAAAAGGACCCTCAGAAATCCTCGAATTTCATTCTTCGTAGAAGAACATATCGAACGACTAAAGAAAAATTGTGAATGAGAAAGGTTACCTCGCAGGTCTTATCGGTTTACAGTTCGTAGTGTTGTAACCCCATATCATGAAAAAATATTATTATGAATTAATAAAATTTGGCCTATGTAATTTGTCGAATCTACAACCATCACGTTATTAACACAACAATCTAACCAACTGAGCTAATTGGGCATAAGTTTTATGCACGTTATAGATCGTTAGCTCCTAATCCAGTCATAAGCCATAGGTTTTATGCACATTGTAGATTGATAGCTCATAATTTAATAAATCGAGTTTAGGTTACATAATTTTTTGCATGATAAACTTAAAACTTTAAGTCGTTATCTTTAAAGTTCGTAATGTTGTAACCCCGTATCATGAAAAGATATTATTAAGAAGAAATGAAATCGGCCCATGCAGGTGTCAAACCAACGACCTTCACATTATTAGCCCGACATTCTAACAAACTGAGCTAATAGGCCATAGGTTTTATGAACATTGTAGATCGATAGCTCCTCATTCAGTCAATCAAGTTTCACTTACATAATTTTATGCATAATAAACTTAAAACTATAAGTGATTATCTTTTAAATCTAGTATCATTAAATATATCATTATTGAGAAGGAATGAAATTAACCATGCAAGTGTCAAACCTGTAGTAGCTCCTAATATAGCCAATCGAGTTTAGGTTACATAATTTTATGCATAAAAAACTTAAAACTCTTTAATTTCAAGTCATCATGAAATTAGCCCATCCAACCTTCATGTTATTAACTCGACGTTCTAACCAACTAATCTAATAGGCCACAAGTTTTATACTCATTGCAGAGTAGTAGCTCCTAAACCAATCAATCGAGTTTAGGTTACATAATTTTATGCATAATAAACATAAAACTTTAGGTCGTTATCTTTTAAAGTTCGTAGTGCTTTACCCCCGTATCATTAAAGATATCTTTGAGAATTAATTAAATTGACCCATCCAAGTGGCAAACATGCTACCTTCGCACTTAATTAGCGCGACGTTCTAACAAACTGAGCTAATGGACCAAAGGTTTTATGCAACTTGCAGATCAATAGCTCCTAATCTAGCCAATCACTTCATTTTAAAACATTATATTTAAAGTTCGTAGTGTTGTAACCCCGTATCATGAAAAGATGTTTTTAAGAGAATTAATGATATTGTCCCATGGTAAAAGGGAGGTCCATCACTTCATTTTATAAGCCCACTTGAACTGTTTAAAGTCATTCGAAAAATACATTTTTTGACGGCTCTAGGTTAATATTTTGGGGTTTGATACGTTCGGACACTTTCTTCTTTCAACTTTTTCAGAAGCTTAAATTAGTATGACTATCTTTTGCCTAGTTAAAATTTTAGAATCGAGTTTAAATTATTAATGTACGAGTAGGTTTAGTTAGTTTATATACTTATGAGTAAGTTTAAATTACTTTATACAAAAGTAGGTGAGTTAATTTCTATAATAAAATTTTAATTTATGGTTGTTGGACTTCTTAGGGAAAATTAAAATTTAGAGGCCAGCATTAAGCTAACGTCAAATGGTTGTAGCTGCTTCGAAGGCTAACCAAGTAAGTGGCCTTACCATCATTTGGTTATAATTGTGTATTGTATGATGACACGTGCTCGTGGCTTTGCAAATTGTAATAGCCCAAGCTCATCGCTAGCAGATATTGTCTTCTTCGGGTTTTCGAGATTACCTTACGTTTTTAAAACACATAGAGAAATTTTCACTCCCTTATAAAGAATGTTCCCCTCTCCAACTGTTGTGGGATCTCACAATCCATCCTCTTTCGAGACTCAGTATCCTTGTTGGTACTCGTTACTTTCTCCAATCAATGTGGGATCTCACAATCCAACCCCTTTCAAGCCCAAGCATCCTCGCTAGCACATCGCTCGATGTCTGGCTCTAATACCATTTGTAACCGTTCAAGCCCACCACTAGTAAATATTCTCCTATTTTGACTTTTCCTTTGGGGCTTCTGCTTAAGGGTTTAAAATGCTTTTTTCTATGGAGAGATTTTTACACCCTTATAAATAATGATTTGTTTCCCTCTCCAACCAATGTGAGATCTAAAAATGCATTTGTCAACTACTAAATGAAAATCAATGCATACACTGTTATTCGTTCTCCCCAATACACCACTCAGTGTCTGGCTCTGATACCAACATTAACACCCCTAATTTCTTACCTTAATTAGAGGTGTCAAACATGCATGCCTTAATTAACATATGCGGACATTGAAATGATACTTTTTCAAATGAAGTCATAGACTTACACATTTAATTTAAAACAAGAAAGTAAGAAATAACGTAGTTTTAAAACATGAAAAAGTTTTGCGTATATCCCATAGGGTCGAGACTTTATCCAAAGTACATGTGTAAGCTTGTGAGTGCAACAGCCCACCACTACTCGAATGGTAGTGTGTCCTTTCGTTATCTTATGTAAACCTAGAAAGAATTCCATGACATAATCTCTAAGTTGTTGAACCTTTGAGTACCCATCAGATTCACTAACCAACGGTTTGGGCATATCCTTGAACAACTATCTATGTGACCTACCACGTTGAAGAACTTAACCAACTTGGGATTCACTCACTATGTATCAGTAATTTAGTGTGGTATTCACATTAAGGATGAGGAAAATAATCTCATGTTCGTTTGGTAAATATGAATTTGGATACTTACTTTTTGAGTTGTCTTAATACTCTAACTAGTCATCTCTTCATAACATCATTAAATCTTACTTACCTTCATATATCATCTAGTACATCCTTATACTATAACTAAGGCCAGCAAATTCCTTAACTTTTGAAATCTCTTCTCACAAACTCATTGTAAGTGCGAGTTGTGATCGCATGTATTGAATGAGTTAAACTCAAAACTTTTCAACAAACCTTCTACCTTGTCAAAGTTAGGAAACTTACAACTTTATATCTCTAAATAAGTCTAGACAAACTACAATTTGTTCCTCCTTTAAAATGGTTCACCAGACCATATTCTATAATATTCAATGTCTAAGGAAAATACTTTTGTTCAACCAAGACTCTACATAGGAGAGTTTGGTATAACGCTCATTATATAGAGGTATCAAGTTGGCTTAAGGGCTCATCTTGTTATCTTTTTTGTCTCTGATTAGCCTCCTATAATCGATATGAACACTATTATAAAACAAGTTTAGAAACCTTGTTAAATATCTAATTCATAAAAATTACTTGAGCTATGGGAAATTAGTGAGCCCAACAACATCACTCTAACTCACACAACTATGTCGAACTCCGAGAAAACCTTTTAACCTTGCCCTATTGGTTCATATGTTTGAGGGAACCCTTGTTTCTACATGTATGCATGTTTTTTTTTTCTTTTTAATAACTATCTGGATCAACTCTTAATGTTCAATATATCATCGTGTGTGCCCATTATTTCCTCTTAACGACTAGAGATATTGCTCTCTAAAACAAATGTTGAGGAGTGTGAAGTCCTGACTTAGTAGCTCATGTGTCTATGGCAGGGTCTACCTTAACTCTGCCAAGTTGTCCTGGCCACTAAAAAAAAATCAAGTAGATTCGAGCTTCATATCTCGTGTGGGTATTAATGTTGGAATAACTTAGATACCACATTCAACCTTATTTCAAACCTTCCTAATTTCTTAGAGTTCATACCTTAAACACGTTCTAATTTCCCACCAAAAAGTGTTACCCTTTAGAGCTATACTATTTTATACAAATCAGACTACTCAAACTATTAATTACTCCTTATACTAATAAACTTTAACACATTTTACAACTATTAATTACTCCTTAACAATAAACACATTCAACAATAAACACATTCAACAACTATTAATTACTCCTTAAATCAAAGTTCCCTAAAGGTATATAATACACATATTCTGTACAAGTTAAAGTAGTACACACTATTTTTAACCTTGAGAGTACAAGTAACAACAAGTCAAAGTCAAAGTCAAAGTACAATATGTACCTGAAATCGTACCCTTTCTTAGAGGGAGGTACTGTTTCGCGAGACAGGATCACACATGCTTTACACATCTTGTCTAATACCTAGTGTTCGATAAACCAACAACGAGGAAAAACAACAACAAAAAATAACACAATGCAAAATAAATGGATTTTAGCGTTTTTTGAATTCTAAGCAAAAAAATTCTCAAGAGCTAATCGTATTTTTAAATCATTTTTATACTTCTTTAGAGGAAAAAAATAAATTGAAATTTCCGGGAGAAGACGTTAAGAGGAGCAAATCACAATTGTATAAACTGTCAGTATTGAATCTTATGGAAGAATATAAATCAAAGTTTCCTTTATCGAAAATTGAATTACGTCAACTACAACAGAAAATAGAAGATGACAGTATGAAGTTCGACGAGAGTTCAATATATAATGTTGTTCCTAACTTTATTAAAATCTTAATACAGAAGGATAAATTGAGTGCAAAGGATTATATAATTGAGAAATTAGCTGATGATGATGACATAAAAATGCTTGAAGAGTTCGGTCAATATACTCTAGAGGCATTAATTATTCACGTTCTAGGAATTGTTTTCAACACATATGAAAGTATGGTTCGTGCAGCTTCTTTAATTAATCAACTCGACTCTTCTGTACGTACACATTCTAGGTTATTAAAATTTCACTCCTCTAAAAAGAGCATTTCTAATGTTCATATGTCTGATAAAATGGAAAAGTCTGAGACTTTTTCCTTCGGTGTCTTCTTACTCGAGTTTATGGAGGAGCGGGGATTGGTAAGTTCTATTACAATGGAATCCTTTGGTAGTGGTGTTAAGAAAAAGTCGAAAGGTGGCTATTATTATGAAAGCAATCTATTCATTGTCTGTAATTTTGATGTTACTTTACTTCCGATCAAGCTCAACCTTCCTATGATATGCCCACCTCTTGATTGGATGAGTGCGTGTCCGCCGAATCAATCTCCTAGATATCTCTCAGATCTATCAGGGGGTTACCTAAGTGGACCGACTGGTGAGATTTATGATCGTTACCGCTTATTAAGTTCTGGTGACCTAAATCACTTTTATATATATATAGGTTATTCTTCTTAATATAAGAATGATTACAAGTCTATGTGTAAAGTCATGAATGCGCTGCAGCACCCTTTACAATCAACAGTGATTGGTTGAACCATTTAATGGAAAATGAAGACTATTTTGTTGACCATGGTCTTCTTTTGTTGACCATGGTCTTCTTATGCCACAATTTCTGGAAACGATGAATATCAGAGATGTTAGCCCCATTCTTAGAGATTTCCACATGAAGGATGAGGTAATATACAATGAATTTTCCTTTAACGATTTGTTACATACAGTGATTAAGACTATCCAGCGTTCACCCTATGAACGATTAATTCTCAATCTCGCAAGAGACTACGATGGCTATAAATTTTGCCTACCCGCCTTTCTTGACTTAAGAGGTAGAATTTATCGTTGTGGTATTTTGCATTTTCACGAGTGTGATCTTGCACGAAGCCTGATTGTGTTTGCTGATCATAATCATCAGAAGGAGGAGATAAAGTGTAATTCTTATATAAGAGATGAAATTAGCTTATCAACATTCTTCCATTTTAAGTCTTTAACTCAATGGTTGAAGCAGTGGATTTTATCAACAATTTTAATAACAAAGACAATAAAATTATATCTCAAAACATATCGTTGGCTAAACGGCCTTTTCAGTTTGCAGCCAATATTTATGCAATGCTAAATTACAAATTTCAGTTTTTAAAAGACTTTGTCCCTATTACCCAGGAGGACGCTGCATCAAGTGCATATCAGATTATGAGTTACTTTTTATTGGATGAGAGCCTGGCTGAGAGAACAAATCTCTTCCTATCTCTGGATAATCCAAATCAAATCCAAGATGTTTATTTGTACTTCCTCGCTGAGCTCAAGGAGTTCATGAAAGCAGAACTTGATCCAAATTTATGTTCGGTTGTTTGCAAACACCTCTCTCGTAAGATTGTTAAATCAATCTTTATGTCAATTATCTATGGAAAAACTGTAATGAGCACATCAACCGATCTGATGGTACATTTCTCTCAACACCTTACGAGTAAGGAATGCTTCAATGTGGCCTCTGTCTGCTTTAAGTTCTTCAAAGAAAAATATCCAGGAATGGAATGCCTGATCAGGTTGATACGTCTTATAGGCTGGGTCGCGTCTTCTAGGGATAGTGCTGTTAAATATAATGTTAGTTACTTTACAAGTGTTCAGGATTATATGAAAATGGAGTCAACTTATATATGGGTATATGACCGACTTCATAAGAAGAGGCGTCGGGTTACTCTCAGAGTGTCTTCTTCTAAGAGAGATCGTTGGAAGACAGAGATCTCTACCTTCGTCAATTTCATCCATCAGAAGGATGCCTTTATTGCTATGAAAGTAGTTGAAGAAATGCTGAATTGTAATGCTCCTATATACACTGTCCACGACAACTTTATAACAACTGTTGAGAAAAGCCGATTTATTCCAATGGCTTATCTCGAAGTCTTTCGTAGCTTGGGCCCTCCACTTTCAATCATTAACAAGTTCATCTATATAAATGTTATTGAGAATCTTAAATGTATAAATTCATTTGATTATGAAAATCATGTTATTTCCAAAGAATATCTTACTGAATTTTTAATTAAAAATATTCCTGAGAATATAAGTAAGCAGAACCAGATTCTTTGGGATAAAAAGATAAATGAAATAGTCACTTGTTACAGTCACTATGTGAAAAAATAATAGTGATTATGAATCATGGAAATCACATGAGGAAAAGTGGAATCAATTTTCATATAAATTGAAGAATTCTTTCTGCGTCCATTATTGATAATGAATAAAAAAAGAAGGATGGCGTACAAAAATAAAACTATCAATGCTACTACTGAACAATTATTGAATCGCTTATTTCAAAAGATAGAACGAACTGCATACCATGAACCTCATCCTGGTTTAATAATAGCATCATATTACTTCAATGAGCCATACCCTCTTGTTAACGAGATTGCGCTACTTAGTCTTACAACCATGGATCTCTTAAACCAGTTAGCTTACCCTTCCTTATCAGGTTACGGTAAGTTCACAATTTCCTTAACCATGAAGCGCTCTTTCGGGGAGGAGATCACATTTACGCTTTGTCAGGCTATACCCCTCACTTATATGGATTGTAAGCTAATTCCAAAAAGTGATGTCTATGCTCATATATCTCGATATATTCAGAAATATGCTGAAGTATACGACGAAGATTATATAGTTCGACTCATGATCCGAGTCTATATGGACAGCAAAAAGAAGGAAGAGGATAGGCCTTCTCCCTCTGAGGAGGAGAGATATAACACACTTTCTTCAATCATTGAAGGAAAATTGAGTGAGATCGAGGAGCCTATTACTGCAAGAAAGATCAAACATAGTACGCATAGTCGCTATCCAACCCATATCACAGCACTCAAACCACGTAGGAGTGAGCTGAAATCATTCATAGAACAGGAAAATTCAATTGCCTTAGTTCGTTTAATATTAATTTTATATATTTATTGGTTGTTTTAGAACTCAGACAATTGAATTTTCTTGTTCTACACATTGTGAAAGGAGTTAATCCTCATAAGGCATGTTGGGTAATAGGCTTTCCCACTCAAGGAGTTAATCCTCATAAGGCTTGTGGGGTAATAGGAATTCCAACTCAAGGAGTGAATCCTCATAATTGAATTCTCAACAGCGTCTACGCAGGTTGATAACTCGCCAGAGTAAGTTATTATAATCCCCTTCCTATGGATGGGTAGTAGTTGAATATAAAGCAGCTAACTGGCCTTGTAATTCGATTAGTGAATCCTCTGAAGTTATGTGGGTAATTGTCACTGCTTCTTATACTGAAAATGTCCAAAGTGTTCACCATCATTTCATTCTCTACGGCTTCAACGCAGGTTGATAACTCTCCATAGTTAGTTATTATAATCCCCTTCCTATGGATGTGTAGTATTTGAATATAAAGCATCTAACAGTCCTTGTAATTCGATTAGTGAATCCTCCTAAGTGATGTGGGTAATTTGCACGGCATATTATACAGAAATTGGAAAATCCGGTCCCACTCCAAAAAGAGGATTAGGCACCACTCCAAAAGTAGGATAGAAGGAGGATGCGCTACCAGCTAAAGTGTTCTCTACGTCGTCTAGGCTGTTTGATAACTCACCGGAGTGTGTTATTCTAATCCCCATCCAATGGAAGGGTTGTAGTGGAATACAAAGCATCTAACTGTCCTTGTAATTCGCATCCCATGAATGTTAAAGAGGATAACTCACCCGGTATTATTATCGTGGTCTCTAGGATGTAATGTGTGATCAAGTCTCCTTCAGTATCAGAGTAGTCGGGCGTAAAAGCATGGTTCCAACTACCTTATCTGAAGAACGGCGTTAATAGAGTCAACGTATCGCTCTCAATCATATGAACGTATTATCTATCGTGGGATGATTTCATAAGTTATATCTAACTCATGCGCCACTTCCTTGAGACGTGACCGTGTTCTATATTGAATGATACTAGAGACCGAGCCTAATTATGTGAGTATGTATATGTTTATATAAAAATATGTCTTTTTGTGTGAATGTGTGTAAAAGTTTATTAGTATAAGGAGTAATTAATAGTTTGAGTAGTCTGATTTGTATAAAATAGTATAGCTCTAAAGGGTAACGTTTTTGGGGGACTCCACACTTTCTGTTACCCTTTAGAGCTATACTATTTTATACAAATCAGACTACTCAAACTATTAATTACTCCTTAACTAAAAAGTACTCCACACTTTAGAGCTATACTATTTTACACAAAAGCTATATACAACAACTATTAATTACTCCTTCAACTAAAACTACAAACTAAACTTACTGGTAGAGTACTATAAACATATACAAACTAGAATTATACTCGGTATTTAACATTCATTAGAATGAGAATTACAAGTGTGAGATTAAACACAATCAGACGTTGTGAGACAGGGTGTTTCTTTGGTCTAAGTCTAAGTCTTAGGTAGACAGGATGTATTCTCATTTTGTTTTGAGGGTGCAAAGTGGGCGTACCTCCGTAGACAGGATGTATTCTAATTTAGAGTGTGCTCCTAAATTGGGTACCTTCTGTCTTTGTCTTTACCTTCAGCGGACTAGATCTGGATACTAATGTATTCTCATTTTGATTGTGGGTTGATCGCCTAATACTCCATTCTTGATTGGTGGACCACGATAATAATCACGGGTGCGTTATCCTCTTTAACATTCATTGGATGTGAATTACAAGGCCATTTAGATGCTTTGTATTCTACTACAACCCATTCATTGGAGGTTATTAGAATAACACACTACGACTTGTTATCAACCACCGTAGACGCTGTTGAGAATTAAATGTTGGTGAAAACTTTTGCGTATCCTTACATAAATCATACACTTTTGAGTACTATTTCTCTTTCTCTACTATCACAATTCTCTTGGGGTTCAGTTTCACTGGGAAGTGGCGCATTAGTTATATTTAACTTCTGAAATCATCCCACGATAGATAATACGTTCATATGATTTTGAGCGATACGTTGACTCTATTAACGCCGTTCTCCAGAGAAGGTAATTGGAACCATAGTTCCTTTTACTATTATTATATTCTGGAGGAGACTGGATCTTCACATGGTTGAGACACCTGCACACAAATTGAACAGGCGCTATAATTCTTGCCGGAAGAGTTATGCTGTCAATACCATCGCTGAGAATGAGAAGATAAACAGGTGATATACCACACCAATCCGTTGGAGTCGACTGCATGACGTCTGAGGCTTCGTCTTGACCTTCGGGTTACTCTACATCATTGCTGACTTCGCAATGACAGATTCTTGCTTTAGGATAGGGGTTTATAGAAAAAGTACTCCCATTTGCAGTGGTGGTGTATCGGGAATACTTTAGCAGGTACCGTATCCTCTTTTTGGAGTGGTGGCGAATCAACTTTTTCGAGTGGTGGCTAATCACTTTTTCGAGTGGGAGGAAATTTTTCCAATTTATGTACAATACGCAGTGCAAATTACCCACATCACTTCTGAGGAATCACTCCTTGAGTAGGAAAGGCAAAGGCAAAGGCAAAGGCAAAGCCTATTACCCACATTGCTTCTGAGGATTCACTAATCGAATTACAAGGACAGTTAGATGCTTTATATTAAAATACTACACATCCATAGGAAGGGGATTATAACAACTAACTCAGGCAAGTTATCAACCAGCGTTGACGCAGTAGAGAATTCAATTATGAGGATTCACTCCTTAGAACTGGAAAATTCAATTGCCTTAGTTCGTTTAAGGACAGAAGCCTATTACCCACATGCCTTATGAGGATTCACTCCTTGAGTAGGAATGCAAATTACCCCACAAGCCTTATGAGGATTAACTCCTAGAGTGGGAATGCCTATTACCCCACATGCCTTATGAGGATTAACTCCTTGGGTGGGAAAGCCTATTCCCCAACATGCCTTATGAGGATTAACTCCTTCTTTCACAATGTGTAGAACAAGAAAATTCAATTGCCTTAGTTCGTACTGGCCACTAAAAAAAATCAAGTAGATTCAAGCTTCATATCTCGTGTGGGTATTAATGTTGGAATAACTTAGATACAACATTCAACCTTATTTCAAACCTTCCTAATTTCTTAGAGTTCATACCTTAAACACGTTCTAATTTCCTTATGTGATCTTGCATACTTACCCTTAAGGTCATAAATGGGTTTCTTAAAAAGTTTATTTAACCATTGAGGTCTTTTAGAATCTTGAAAACATTTTATAATTCTTATAGGGGTATGTTGATCATTTACCACCCGAAATCTTGGTTAAATCTGGAAATATTCCAATGGCCTTGTAACTTTGTATAAAATCTTTGAATCATGACATATTCAAATGGTCTTCTAATTATGTTATAGAAGAGACAACTCATTGAATCCAACGACCAAATTTAAAATGGAGATCAGTTGCACAGTAATTAGAGAGAATATGTATGGCATCAATTTTATAAAATTTACGAAAATCTAGAAGTTTTTTAACGTCGATTTAAGCTATTCTATAAAGCCTGAAGTAGGAGCTTTCGTTTGGAGCAAGAATCGAGCCAAGTCGAGCCTTCAACCGTGAGTTGTTATAGCCTCTGCGATTTTGGGTTTCTTACTGTCTGATTTCTTCCAAATTTGAGAGCCATAGTCAACCATTTTCCTTAAAACCTACTTTTGCACCTTCTAAATTAGAATATCCAAAAGTTTCGTGATGAAATAAAGTGTTGAAGGTGCCTCAAACACAACTTCTCAATTTGGTCCGTCTTTAAAGGAAGATGGTTGAAGCTCGAAAATTAAATACGAGCCTACATGCAAATTTGTCAAGAAACTTATCATGTTCGATTTTTAAACCTCCAAATAATATTTACGTAGAAGACCACGAAGGTTAACAATGTTGGGTTTTATGTCCTAAAACTCATAGTTTGTAAACAAAAACATATTCTATTTTCAATAAAGTTATTATTGTTGTTTATTCATTAAAGATTGTTATTGAATAAAGTGAACTTTACAATCATTAATTTAAATCCAATAAACTAAGAACACTCTGGCTATAGTATGATTACTTGAAATTTATGTAGAGACATAAGAGTTGATCAAGTTCAAGTATATAGTCAAAATGATCTATAGTATAAGATTAAGGCTGAGTACCTTATTTTGGGGACACTATAGATGCGACCCACTTTTGTATATGATATAAACAATGTGATCACTAAAATTGTACATGTGAAGACATGTGAGTGAGGGTGTCCTATGCAATGAGTATTGCATAAGATCGGACCATGAAGAAAATCACTCACTTTATAATGTCGTTTACTATTGAGACTGATTTTCTTTTCATTTGATGACCAATGTAACTCGATCTTAATCCTGAGCTAACCATGGACTCCTGTTTATTCGGAATTATCCTTAGATTTGCATGGGTGAGAGTGACTCAAGTTCGCTGATTTAATAGGCCTCCCATTTCAGGGGTAAGACTGGGTAAATGGATGGGGACGTGGGGTGCAAGATGAAATTCACTCCTACCCACTTTTAGGGATAAAAGAGAGATAGTTCTCTTAAATACTGACTTCTGGTCTTGAACAAGGGGCCCCACCCTCTCATTGGCCTGAGAGGGATCCGGTTTACTGGTTGGACCACAAACCAATTGGTCATAAGAGGATTAGTGAGACATAAGAAACAAGAAGTAACTATAGGGGTAAAACTATAAATTGACCCAGCTCTAGTTACGAACAACCTGTGAAGGATCGACTTACTAATCATGGTTATATCAAATGGACAAAAATATATCTATAGTGAGGAGAGTGCAACTATTAGGCTATAGTGGAATGTCCTAGTAGTTAACGAATGTTGGTTAACAAGGTTAATGAGTTTAACCGGTAAATCTTGGATCGTTGGAGCCCATGATCTATTGGTCCATTAGGTCCCTCTGCTAGCTCATATCGGACTAAACCATAGACCAGTGTGACGAGTGAGTTCGAAGTGTTCGAATTCAAATTAGGGAGAATGCTCTACATATATACGATATATTTAACCACATTTTTGTTTTATTTACGAATTAAACAAAAAAGAGAGAGTCAGAGATATTTAAATAAGATTTAATACCTTAATCATATATGTGTCGAAATTAATTGGGATTGTCAGTTGAATTAATATTAAATATTAATTAAATAGTTTAATTCATCATTTAATATTACTTTGATTTGAAATTAATAATTTGATTGTTGAATCAAAATGAAGAAAGTCAACATGTTACTTCATTTTATGGAAAAATCCATGCTAGTGAAATTTTGAGGTGTCAAAATTTGGTTTAACCAAACTTGCATACTTGCCAAATAAACCCCACAAATTAGAGTGGAATTTTAAGTGTCAAAATTTGGTTAACTCAAGCATGCATGTTTGCCACATAATCCAAAACATTTGAGTGAAATTTTGAGTGTCAAAATTTGGTGATCTCAAATTTGCATGAACACGCAAACATGACTCTATAAATAGAGTGATCATAATACATGAAAGGTCTTCTTGTTGGTGAAAAACCTTGAGAATAACCTCTCACAAACACTCTCTTCATATATACAAAATTCCTCCCAAGTTTAAGTCGTTCACCGGATTCCACAATCCCGTTCTAAGGCCGGAGAATAGTGGAGAAGACACTAGTGGTGGTTCGAAACCGGTTCGTGAGGAAAGAGGAATTTAAACTAGAAAAGGTTAGTATTCAAACTCATTAAGTTTTAATACTTATGAACATGCTAGTTATTTACTATAAAAGTGCCTAAGATCCAAATTGCTTCCGCATGTGTTATATTAACCCCTTCAAACAAGACTTAGTAAGTCAAATTGAAGAAAATTATTTTCGTTTAAAATTTAGGAGTAAGGATCAAAGTCTTACTTACAATCCATTTTCTTCAAAATTGAGCCTTTCTTTAGCTTTAGAAGATTAAGTTGAGGGCTTTTAATGAAGAAATTGGGAGTTAATACGTCATAGATAAGGTTACCTAAGGAAACAAAATTCAGCTGTTTTTAATAAGGATCAAATTCATTTTTGTATCGAAAGACCATGGGACCATACATCTTCATAAAATTTGTGTCTTATAAATTTCTAAAATTTCTAAAATAGATAATATTTTTATACACTTTCAACTTTATATCATCTCTAAACAATATATAATATGTCAAGTTAATTACTTTATATATATCTAATAGAGTTTCAACACATTAAAATCAATTACTTTAATAAAGGTAAAGTTGAGTTTTATATTACATAAATACTTTATATATATCTAATAGAGTTTCTAACACATTAAAATCAATTTCTTTAATAAATGTAAAGTTGAGTTTTATATCTAGTATCATAAAGTTTTAATTTTATATCTATTATGCATGTGACTTTTACTTTTGAGTAGAGCAATATAGCAAAGGTCCCACCGAGATTTGAACTCGGGTTACTGGATTCAAAGTCCAATGTCCTAACCACTAGACCATGGGACCACAAATTTTTCAAGATTTGTTCGTCATAAATCTATGAACTTTAAAAAGAATAATAGTATCTTATTTGTTTCTTATAGATCTCTAAATTTTGAAAATGATTTGTGTCTTTGTTTTTAGTTTTGTATTTGATAGGGTTTCAGCCCAATAAAATCAATTAATTTATTAAAACATTTGTACAATTATTCAACCATTCTTCTTCACTCATTTTCATCCACTTTAATAAAGTTCACAAAAACGTTATTTTGAAATAAATTTAACTTTACAAAAAGATACTTATTTAATAAGTTTTTCCCCATCCATATTTTTTAACAGTTTATTTGAATATTCTAGGTAACATTTGGAAGTAAAAAAATCAAATTATTTGTGTTTACCCTATTTTAATAAAAAGAAGACAATAATGAAATCCATGTGCTACTTATTAATATATCAATGACTATTTAGATCCAAACAGTTACTTAGTGGGGTCATTCTCAACTTGTTAATAAGATCTCTAATAAATACAAAGTTAATAGTGAGAAAAGAAAAAACAACGAAAGTTATTCTCCAATGTGAGTTAGGTTGAGAATCTCAACTCGCATTCTAAGGACATGTAAATAAAATATAGATTGTCAAGACGTAGATTATTAAAAATGGTCATACTAGACCTTTTCTTTAGGGTTGAAGTAGCTACCATTTAATTAGGATGTACATTTGTAGGAATGTGAGGACAACTAAATTAATTTATTAGTGGGGGTTTGAATTTCTTATTTTTTGAGTTGCTAATTTTATTCTTCCTAAATTTGTTAGTTTGTAAGCCTATAAAAGTCGACCAAGTTGATTTGTTTGATAACACAATTGATTTCAGAGTTTTAGTTTGTGTGTATACAACATTTGGTATCAAAGCTACAATGCAAGACCTAATTCAAGAATTGTTTTTGATCCAATCCGTAGGAATCAATAGAAAAGGAAAATTCCTTATGATACACCAGATCCGGCTCGGTTATTTATAGAGTGAATAGATCTGTCATTTCTTGAAATCTCTCTTTTGATTCAAAATCGTGGTGTAACGTGTATCCCCTCCTGCTCCGGTCATGGAATAGATGAAATAAATAAATAACTGGATTTTTGTTCAAGAATGAAATCTTATTGGAACTGTCCATATCCAGTTCATCCTTCGGAACCATATCACATCCCGGATCTGATGAAATAGGATGAATTGAGACGGTATTTTGTAAATACGTAATTATCTTGAATATATTAACTATTTCTTTATTTTCCGATCGCCTGGAAGGGGATTGTGAGAAGAAGAAACTGCAGCCTTTTTTCTTGAATAGTGAGTTGAAAGAGATTCAAAATATGGCAGCTGAAACCAATTTCGTTCTACCAACAATTCCTAAGTTTGATGGCCACTATGATCATTGGTCTTATGCTTATGGAAACTTTCTTCGTTGAAAGGAATATTGGTCCTTGGTGGAGACCGGAATCCCTGTCGTAGCCAAAGGAGAAGAGATTATCGAAGCACAACAAACACAATTGCATACCCTGAGTTGAAAGACTTGAAGGTCAAGAATTATTTTGTTCTAAGCCATTGATCGAACTACTATGGGAACGATCTTAATAGAGATGCTGCAAAACAAATTTGGGACTCTATGAAGTAGAAGTATCAGGGTTCCACAAGAGTCAAAAGAGCACAACTCTAAGCTCTTACGAAAAAGTTAGAAGTCTTACAGATGAAAGAAGGTGAAAGTGTTTGTGCATATTTTACTTGAAGTCTCACCATTGTAAACAAGATGAAAATTCATAGCGAAACATGAACCAAATAGTGATTATTGAAAAAATCTTAAGATCAATCACCTCAAGATTTGACTATATTATATGTTTTATTGAAGAGTCTAATAACTTAGACACTTTAACAATCGATGAATGAGTAAGTGATGAACAAGAACTAAAGGTGACATACGATTATAGATTCGATGGAAGAGGAGGTGATCGAGCTCACGAAGCTTTTCAAGGAAGAGGTAGAGGAAGAGGAAGATGTAGGCATTCATTCAACAAAAGTACAGTTGAGTGTTATAAATGTCATCAATTAGAACACTTTAGATATGAGTGTCCTCAATTGGAAAAAGAAGCCAATTATAATGAACTTGGGGATGAAGAGAAATGTTGCTGATATCCTATGTTGAGCTCAATCAATTTAGGAGGGAAGATGTTTGGTTCCTTGATTCGAGGTGTAGCAATCATATGTGTTCAAACAAGGAATGGTTCTCAGATTTTGACAAGGAGTTCCGACAATCTGTGAAGCTTGAAATAATTTCAAGATGGCAGTGTTAGGAAAAGATAACATTAGATTGCAAGTTGTTGGCGTTAAGGTAATCACTGATGGTTTTTATATACCAAGTTTAAAAACAATCTATTAAGTCTTGGATAATTGCAACAAAGAGGGGTATCTATTTTTATATAGCATGGAGATGCAAATTCTATCTTCCTAATAAGGGACTTATTCTGCAAACAACAATGTCTGCAAATAAAATGTTCATATTACTTGCAAGACTCATGCGGCAAACCTCCACTTGCTTTCAAACAATTATAGAAGACAACATTCATATTTGGCACCGCAGATATGGGCATCTATGTTTCAAAGGTTTGAGAACATTGCAACATAAACAAATGGTTAGAGAGTTACCCTAGTTGAAAACATCGTCTAAAATATGCATTGATTGCATGGTGGGAAAGCAACATAGGGATGCATTTCCAAAGAGAAGTTTATGGAGAACAAGACAAAGGCTGTAACTGGTACATGCAGACGTCTGTGAATCCATCAAAACTATTTCCAACAGTAATAAGAGGTATTTTATAAGTTTTATTGATGATTACCGTCGCAATGTGTGAATATATTTTCTTGCTGAAAAAAATCTTGTTGATAAAGAGATTGGAGATTTTGTTCGTTGTCTACCCATAGATAGGGATGGAGAGTACACCTCTCACGAGTTCAATAGTTTTTGCAAAATTAATGGTATGAGTAGAAAACTGCAGCTACACTCACCAATAAAATAGTATAGCAAGTCTAGCAGAGCGCAAGAATAGAACAATCATGAACATGATTAGAAGTATATTATCAGAGAAAAAGTTCCAAAGAATTTGTGGCCAGAAGCAGTAAACTGGACATTGCACATGCTCAATAGAACTCTTACAGTGGTAGTGAAAAATATGACTTCAGAGGAGGCTTGGAGTGGCACAAAACCTAATACTAATTATTTTTGAGTTTTTGGATACATTGACCGTGTTCATGTATCAGACGATAAGAAAAAGAAGTTAGATGATAAAAAAATTTCAGTGTGTGCTACTAGGGATGAGTGAAGAGTCTAAAACATATAGACTCTATGATCTAGTGTCCAAGAAGATAATTGCAAGCAGAGAGGTGATTTTTGTAGAAAACAAATGTTGGAATTGGGGTAAAAATAACGAAGAAGTTAGACTTGATACCCACGAATGGAAAGATAGTAATACTGAAGGAAGCGAACATGATCAAAGTGAGGAAGAATCTGAAGAGGAGGTGATAGTAGACGAAGAAGAAGGGGAAGCTAATATATCTTCCAATGAGCCATCTAAATCAAATTTTTCAACATCTGAAGAAAGCACACCCGAAGTGAGGAATAGAAGAGCACCATTATGGATGGATATTATGCGAGCAAGGGAGAATTTTCTGAAGAAGCTGAGCCCGACAATTTAGTTCTATTAACCTCAACTACAGATTCGACTACCTTTGAAGAAGCTGTTCAAAGTTCAAAATGGTGAGTTACAATGGACTTGGAGATAGAAGCCATCGAACGAAATGAGACTTGAGAGTTGACAGATTTTCCTAGAGGAATGAAGAAGATTGGAGTAAAGTGGGTTTTCAAAATCAAACTCAACGAAAATGGGGAAGTTGACAGTATAAGGCTACGTTTGTAGCAAAAAGTTATGCACGACAACATGGTATAGACTATTCCATGGCATTTGCACTGTGGCTAGGTGGGATAGTATTCGAATGATAATTGCTTTAGCAGCCTGGAATAGTGGGAACGCATATCAGCTTGACGTGAAAAGTGCTTTCTTTTATGGAGTGTTAAAAGAAGCCAACTTTCGAGCAACCACAAGGTTATAAGAAAAAATGTCAAAGAATACAAAGTATACAAATTGATGAAGACATTATATGGTCTTAAAGAAGCCCTACGTGCATGATTTAGTCGACTTTAAGAACAATTTATCGAAAAAGGATTTGAGAGGTGCAACTGTGACCTTAATTTATTCATACAAACATGAGATAGAGGTAAAATTTTGATAGTTAGACTATATGTTGACGATCTAGTTTTTACTAGTAATGATGAGAGCATGTTTGTTAAGTTCAAGAATTTTATGAAACTTCAATTTGAAATGACAAATTTGGGAAAAAATGAAATATTTTCTAGGGGTAGAGATTTTACAAAATCTGGAAGACATTTATATTAGTTAGAGAAAGTATGCAAAAGATGTTTTGGACTAATAGTTTGAAAAACCATGTTGTTCCTGCGGTTAGACTCACACCGGATGAATTTAATGTATCTAATTGCAACAAGGTTGGATTTATTGTATGCAGTGTCTCTCATTTGTAAATTCATGGCCAAGAAGATAATTGCAAGCAGAGAGGTGATTTTTGAAGAAACAAATGTTGGAATTGGGGTAAAAATAACGACGAAGTTAGACTTGATACCCACGAATGGAAAGATAGTAATATAGAAGGAAGCGAACATGATCAAAGTTGGGAAGAATCTAAAGAGGCGGTGATAGTAGAAGAAGAAGAAGGGGAAGCTAATATATCTTCCAATGAGCCATCTAAATCAAATTTTTCAACATCTGAAGAAAGCACACGCGAAGTGAGGAATAGAAGCTCACCATTATGGATGGAGATTATGTGAGCAAGGGAGAATTTTCTGAAGAAACTGAGCACAACAGTTTAGTTCTATTATCCTCAACTACAGATTCGACTACCTTTGAAGAAGTTGTTCAAAGTTCAAAATGGTGAGCTACAATGGACTTGAAAATAGAAGCCATCGAACAAAATGAAACTTGGGAGTTGACAGATTTTCCTAGTGGAATGAAGAAGATTGGAGTAAAGTGGGTTTTCAAAATCAAACTCAACGAAAATGGGGAAGTTGCAAGTATAAGGCTACGTTTGTAGCAAAAAGTTATGCACGACAACATGGTATAGACTATTCCAAGGCATTTGCAACTGTGGCTAGGTGGGATAGTATTCGAATGATAATTGCTTTAGCAGCCCAGAATAGTGGGAACGCATATCAGCTTGACGTGAAAAGTGCTTTCTTTTATGGAGATTTAAAAGAAGCCGTCTTTCGAGCAACCACAAGGTTATGAGAAAAAATGTCAAGAATACAAGTTATACAAATTGATAAAGACATTATATGGTCTTAAAGAAGCCCTACGTGCATGATTTAGTCGACTTTAAGAACACTTTATCGAAGAAGGATTTGAGAGGTGCAACTTCGACCTTACTTTATTCATACAATCAGGAGATAGAGGTAAAATTTTGATTGTTAGTCTATATGTTGACGATCTAGTTTTTACTAGTAATGATGAGAGCATGTTTGTTAAGTTCAAGAATTTTATGAAACTTTAATTTGAAATGACAGATTTGAGAAAAAATGAAATATTTTCTAGGTGTAGAGATTTTACAAAATCTTGAAGACATTTATATTAGTTAGAGAAAGTATGCAAAAGAAGTTTTGGACTAATAGTTTGAAAAACCATGTTGTTCCTGCGGTTAGACTCACACCGGATGAATTTAATGTATCTAATTGCAACAAGGTTGGATTTAATGTATGCAGTTTCTCTCATTAGTAAATTTATGGAAAATTCAACAGCGTTGCATTTGCAAGCTAAAAAAGAGTGTTGAGATACTTAAAAGGTACTGTAGATTTGAGAGTTTTTTATTGGAAAAGAGGTAATGGAGAGTTGATAGCATATACTGACAGTGATAATGAAGGAAATATATAAGGCAGGAAAAGCACTTCTAGTTATGTGTTCTTACTCAGTGATGGAGTTGTTTCTTGGTCTCAAAAAAATAACTTGTAGTTAATTTGTTACTACTGAAGCAGAATCTGTGGCAGCCGCCTCTTGTGCTTGTCATGGGGTGTGGATGAGGAGAGTTTATGAAAAACTATGTTATTTGATAACAGTTACACTATTAAGCTATCCACGAATCCAATCATGCATGGACGTAGTAAACACATTGATGTTTGGTTTCATTTCATGCGTGATTTAACCAGAGATGGAGTTATTGAGCTGAAGCATTGTGTCACACAAGAACAAGTTGTAGATATTATGACAAAACTACTAAAGTTGGACGCGTTCATAAAACTACATGAGTCAATGGGTATGTGTGTAGTACCACGAGTAAACTGAAGGCAACCTTGCAATCAGTTTAAGGGAGAAATTGTTAAAGATTGTTATACTAGACCTTTTCTCTAGGGTTGAAATGGCTACCATTTCTTTAGGATGATCACTCCTCTAATAATGTTAGGACCATTAGGAACTTATGGTGTCCACTTCTCTAGGAATGTGGAATGTTACGAGTTTATTAGAATCTTAGATCACTAAATTAATTAGTTTGTAAGTTGATAATAACATATTTTGCACATATGTACCTTGAATAGAAAAAGAGAATTAATAAGAGAAGATAAACATGAACTTTGGACATCTAGGAATGTGGAATGCTACGAGTTTGTTAGAATCTTAGAACCACTAAATTAATTAGTTTGTAAGTTGATAATATCATATTTTGCACATATGTTATTACATAATGGAATGTAAGTTTTAGTTGAAGTTATTACATAATGTAAGTTTTAGTTTGATAGTTTCAGTTTAGTCACACATCTTGAACACAAAATTAGAACTATTGATGCTTATGGGCCATGTTGGATTACTTTTATGTTGTATGAATGACAAGTGTCTTGTAGCCCTTGTTAATATGTGTTGTTCTATGTGACACTTTATATTATGATGTGAATTATACTTTGCTATGAATCTACGTTATGATATGGATGATATGTAATGCATAAACCTCTATATATTACACCATGCATATTATGTTAACATGTTCACACTATGCCTATGAGACATTGACAAGCCATGTAGATTAACCATAAAAGATATGTTTCGTATACGTATGCATGTCTCATAGGAACACTATGTCATAAAAAGAATGGATGTATGATTTGCATCATAATTATATATCATAATTCGAAACTGTGAGACCTCATGCATTTTGCATGTCACATGTATCGAGATACTTAGTTGTTATGATTAGTACACATGTGTACACTTCCTTATTTTGTACACGATGATATTATGCATGCTCATTTCCCTTTGTGGCTTCCGACAATGTGGGTGTACACTAACCTACAGTCAGACCTAGTGGTATGTATATGAGCTCACTTAGTGGGTCCATGTATGTATATGTGGTGTGAATAGAGAAGTACTACACATCAAACTTTACTCGAACTTGAAGTAGAGAATAAAGTCATGATGTCTTATGAAAAGATAGGTCGCACCATGATTGTATGTGATTGCATTTTAATTAAAACCTAACACATTAAACTAATCAACATTTTTACTTATATTCACTATCACATTAAAATTTTCAAAGCTTTTCAAAAAAAAAAATTCAAAATCAAATACATTTTTTTACCTTTCTCTAAAATTTTGACCCAATGTGATCAATAAAAAAAGTTAGCATTTTAATCATTCACATGTTGCAAATTGGCTCGTACAATATTAAGTTCATTATAAGGGCTTCGCTTTGATTTGATATCCTACCATTCTTAAATATGGTACCCAAGCTTGTTGTAGCCATGATCGAGAGCCCAATAACTCTTAATCTTTGGTCTCGATGTTTATCCATGAGATCATCAACAGTAGTATTTATTTCTCTTTTAATACGACCCAGAGAAGTTTATAAAAGAATCGTTTCGACAACTTTACACTTCAAGAGTAAAAAATTCTACCGATTATATCGTTTGTTTTAACGTTCTTTCTCTCATTACACATTCCACACAATGAAGAAAACGTCCTAACAATTAAGAAGAAAAAGAACCAAGGAAGAGGTGACTATTTTCAAGAGCTGGTCGTATTCTCACCATTAAAGTAGAAGACATTCTACTTTTCCCAATCCAAATTGTATCAAAACTCTCTCCTCTTTCGGACACCTTCTCTGTATCCTTAATGTTTTTCCTTCTCACTAACCTCCAAGTTAAAACTAAACCCACCAAAGCTAACCTACTATTCGTTAGCACACTGAATTAGCACAGATCAAACGACCACGTTGATCTACTATGGGTAAGTAAACCTATAATTTTTCTTATAATATTTTAGTTATTTGAAACAATGATCGTACTCATCTCAAAATCTTTTGGAAATATCAAAATAGACTTCAAGAAAGTAACCAATTGTAGGATTGGGTCTAAAAATGTCAAACAGGGTTAAAAACTGGTATCCTTAGTCGAAAGTGCCAAACAGAAGTCGTGGAGCAAAGTCGAATAAAATTTTAGGCTCGAGATTGGGTAAGGAAGTCAGAACGTTGGATTTTCGAACCCTCTAAGATTTGAGAGTTTAGGCCCTTACGAACCAAACAATCACCATAAACGGGAATAGGGGGAGAAGGAGACTCAAAAATGGAGGAAAGAGAAGGAAAAAGGACGTCGAAATGACGTGACTGAGGAGAGAGAGAGAGTCACCGAAAAATTCTCTAGTAATCGGGGTGAGGGAGACGAAGTCCGACCCGAGATCCAACTCACAACCCAAAACCCACAGGAAACCCTAATCGAGGTGAGGTGTCGATAAGATGAAGTCCACCTAGTCGGACCCAAACTCGAATACCTGCAACCTCATTATAGCCAAGCAACCCCATACCTAGTTTGATCTAGTAACATAAAATACAAAGCTTCAGCCCAACAATGCAATCAGATACTCACTAGCAACTAGTCCAATAGTCTGGTTCCTTTGTGCTTGGCCCAAAAACCCATATTCAAACCAAAAAATACGCTGAACACGACCCAACCAATTATCCACTACACAAACCTGTGTGCCCACATGAACATTCAAGACTTGTGCCTCGACCCACTTCGTGACCTGCTCATGTGTGAATATCCCTCAACAACAAGGTCACTACTGCATACACCAGCCCCTTCGGCTCAGCTTCTCGTAATTCTAGGCTAAAAAACGATATATTTGGCTCGATTTGACATTTTTAACACCAACCTTTACATTTTTTACCTTTTCGAATCTGATTTTTTTTAATATAGGTCATTATGAGTCAGTGAATAGAGGACCCAGTGGACAGTTTCTCTAAATCCTAAGATGAAGGACAGTTATGTCAAGGACGCCAATGTATTCCAGTAATGAAGGAATTAAGGAGGTTATGTATTCCAATGGTGGGGGAATTAAGGAACGAGATATTGACAAAGGCTCACAACTCATCATTTGCTATGCACTTAGGTAGTACAAAAAATCAGAGTGTCCTTGAGATTCGAGCGTAAGAGTAAACTTGAACAATACTAACTTTTGTAGAAGCTTGGAAAACCATGTCGGGGCCATTTTAAATCTCTAATGTGTTCAATTGATTTCAATAATGATAAGCTAATGTATTTTTATTTTACCTTTATTTGAGTTGTCAGAAGTGGGATCTGAACGCACACCCTCGATCCCGCATTGGTTGGAGAGGGGAATGAAGTACAACTTATAAGAGTCTTTAAACATATCTCTAGTAGACGTGATTTAAAATTGTGCTAACCGCGATATAATAAGAAATATGTTAAGAAATAGAAAATAGAATTGGAAAAGTGTATGATCTTCATTCACGTTTACCACGTTTAAATAGAATATTAATCAAATTTATACTAAAGAACTCCCTAAATATCTCACATATATTCTAACTAATATATCTCAAAAATATCGTCTTAATACTCCCCCTCAACAACTAATACCTAAAAATAGAAAAAAAAAATATATAACCAACTAAGAACTCCCTAAATAAAAAAAAAATATATAACCAACTAAGAACTCCCTAAATAAAAAAAATATATATAACCAACTAAATCTTGTAAATATATAAAATACACGATTAATCAAATTTATACTAAGAACTCCCTAAATAAAAAAAATATATATAACCAACTAAATCTTGTAAATATATAAAATACACGATTAATCAAATTTATACTAAGAACTCCCTAAATATCTCACATATATTCTAACTAATATATAAAAAAAATATATATAACCAACTAAATCTTGTAAATATATAAAATACACGATTAATCAAATTTATACTAAGAACTCCCTAAATATCTCACATATATTCTAACTAATATATCTCTAAAATATCCTCACATATATTCTAACTAATATATCTCCAAATATCCTCACATATATTCTAACTAATATATCTCCAAAATATCCTCTTAATACTCCCCCTCAAGTTGATGTCTTCAATCTATTTCAATGTGTTTCGTACGTTCGTGAAAAACTGGATTGGCTGCTATATGTATTGCTGCTTGATTATCACAATATAATAATGCTGGTTCGGACAGTGGAACATTCAAGTCTTGAATAATGTATCTTAACCAAGTTAACTCTAAACAAGTATTTGCCATAGCTCGATACTCGGCTTCTGCTGATGATCTGGACACATTAGTCTGTTTTTTAGACTTCCAAGAAATAATTGAATTTCCAAGGAAAATGCAGAACCCAGAAATAGACCGTCTGGAAGTTCGACAACCACCCCAGTCAGAGTCGCAATATGCTTGTAATCTTTAATTGTTTTCAGATGGCAGTAGGAGTCCTTGACCAGGAGTGCCTTTGATGTACCTCAGAACTCGAAGAGCTGCCTCCCAATGTGGTTTTCTTGGTTCATGCATAAATTGGCTAAGCATACGAATTGAATAAGCTATGTCAGGCCTAGTGACAGTCAAATATATTAATCTGCCAATCAACCGTCTGTATTTACTTGGATCATTCAATTTCTCTCCTTCAGTTAAAGAAAGTTTCAGATTTTGCTCCATAGGAAATTTGTCTGGACGTGCTCGTGTAAGGCCTGTGTCTTGAAGGATGTCTAGAGCATACTTTCTTTGAGACATAAAAATTCCTTTTCTAGACCGAGAAAATTCAATGCCTAGAAAATATTTCAAATTTCCTAAATCTTTGATAAGAAATTTCTGGAGTAAACTAGTCTTGAGATATTGCATTTCTTTGAGATCATTGCCTGTCAACAGAATATCATCAACATAGATTGAAAGAAGTACCTTTACTCATGGTAAACAAAGACTAGTCTGCTTTGGACTGAGTGTAGCCTGCATTTTGTATAGTTGTAAAAAATATGGAGAACCATTTGCGAGAAGCCTGTTTTAATCCATAAAGAAATTTATGGAGCCGACATACTGTATTCTCCCCCTGTCGGCGAAGACCTGGTGGTAAAGACATATAAACTTCCTCGTCTAGATTACCATGGAGAAAGGCATTTTGAACATCCAACTAATGGGTGAACCATTTTCGAGCAGCAGCAATAGTGAGTAAGCAACGAAGTGTAGTAAGTTTCGCTGTAGGGGAAAATGTTTCTGTGTAATCAATACCTTCTACCTGAGTGTATCCCTTTGCTACAAGATGAGCTTTATGACGTTCAACAGAACCATCAGAGTTGTATTTAATTTTGTACACCCAGCGACAACCAATAGCTTTATGACCAGGTGGTAGAGGAACGAGAGACCATGTATGATTACGTTTCAAAGCTGCAATTTCATCTTTCATAGCCTGCTACCATACAGGGTCGCCAACTGCCTCGTCATAGGTTTTAGGTTCTGTTTGGGATGTAATAAGAGCTAGAAAAGCACGTTGAGTAGGAGAAAAACGAGAGAATGAAAGGTAATGATGAAGGGGATACCTGGTGCCAGTGTCGGGACTTAAGCTAGAGGTTAAATGATTGGCTTCAGAAGACATATCATAATCCTTATGCCAAGTTGGAGGCTGTTTAGTGCGAGTAGAACGTCGGAGTGGAGCTGATGTATCAGGCGGGATAGGATTGGAATCAGTGGGCAAATCTGGAGAAGGTGGAGGAGACGACGAAGTAGTAGGTGAAGGAATAGGAGGTGAAAGAGGAATGGAAGGTGGAGGATGGATGCTTAAGTAGGATGGATCATGAAGTGGAACAACAGGAGTTGAAGGAGCTAATGTCGAAGCTGATGAAAAAGGAAAATCATCTTCACAAAATTTAACATCACGGCTGATAAAGAATTTGTGAGATTGCATGTCATACAATTTGTAACCTTTATGACCACAAGGATATCCTACGAAAACACAAGGAATTGCCCGAGGTTCAAATTTTTGCTTAGGATGTGCTATAGTTGCATAACATTTACAACCAAAAACTTTCAGATGATGAAATGTAGGTGATCGTTTGTAGAGTGCTTCAAAGGGTGTCTTGTTAGATAACACTGGTGATGGCGTTCTATTTATAAGATAAACAGCCGTTAAAATGCACTCTCCCCAAAAATTAAGTGGAACCTGTGACTGAAAAAGAAGAGACCTAGCTACATTTAGGATATGGCGATGCTTACGTTCTACGACTCCATTTTGTTGTTGAGTATAGACACAAGTGCGCTGAAATTCAATACCACAAGAAGTAAAGAATGGTTGCAAAGATAGGAACTCAGTCCCATTGTCTGATCGAACTATCTTGATAGTAGTATGAAATTGAGTTTGAACAAATTTAACAAAGTTCATTAACAAATGATGTACTTCTCACTTATGTTGCATTAGAAAAACTCAAGTACATCGAGTAAAATCATCAACAATAGTGAGAAAAAAACGCAAACCAAAATGGGTAGGAATTTTATTTGGTTCCCAAACATAACAATGTATTAGATCAAAGGCAGAATGGGTTGTTATTGAACTTCTTGGGAAAGACAACCTAGTTTGTTTTGCTAACGGGCAGATACTACAATTATGAGAATAACTCGCATTATTAAGATGCAATTGATCAGCTAGAAATTTAAAACGAGAAAAAGAAGGATGACCTAGACATAAATGCCACAAATCAGATGACTGAGATACTTGATGAGCTGAAGATTTGATTGGAGATGAAGAAATGTGATAGAGACCTCCAAATTGTTTACCCGAGCCAATCATCTTCCCCGTTGCCAAGTCCTGCATAACACAAGAATCAAGATAGAAGATGACATAACATTTCAAGTTATTGGTAAGTTTGCTAATCGACATTAGGTTTAAATTGAATGAAGGCACACATAAAACGTTGTTTAACTTAAGGTTAGGGCTAAGAAAAATATTTCCAGTATGTGACACACGTGCTGTCTCTCCATCAGACAAATTTATTGTAGACATGATGGCAGCCTTTGGATCAGTCATAACAGAAGATTTTGATACTATATGATCCGTAGCTCCACTATCGAGAATCCATGAATTAGAACTCGCAGAGTTAACAGATAATGTAGATATGGGAAACAAACCTGCAACATTGATGTGATTGTTAGAATTACCAGAAGGGTTTTGATTGATTGCAGATAAGGCTTGTGCTATCTGTCGTAATTTCTCAGAATAAAAATTTGGAATGGAATTAGGTGACTGCTCTTCTGTATACAACTGTGAAACATCGGCCATATTTGCAGATGATCGGTATCCACGATGATTGTGTTGATTGACTTGTCTTGTCCTTGTAGAATTATTTTTCTGTCGACACCGATCTTCTGTATGTCCCCTTCTATCACAAAACTTACAATGAAATTTAAGAATTCGACACTCATTGATTGTATGACCACTTTTATTGCAGTGTTCACACGATTTGTCCTTGGCGAATTTTGAATATGTTGTTTTCTTCTGCACTGCTGATGCAATCGAGAAATTCTCAGTAGGTTCAGACGTTACCTGTCGCTGCATCTCTTCTTGTACAAGTAATGAATAAGCTTGCCTCACATTAGGTAATGGAGACATCATCAATATGTTAGATCTCACCGTTTTATAAGACTCATTGAGCCCCATGAGCAATTGCATCAACTTGTCTTCTTCACGTTGATCAATATGTATTTGACGTTGATTACACGTAAATAGTGTGCGGTACGCTTCCAGTTCATCCCAGAGTGCTTTGAGCTTGGTGAAATATGTTGACAGTGCCATGGTTCCTTGTGACATCATTGCTATCAAGTTTTGTATTTGAAAAATTGCTGGAGCATTCTTTTGTGAGAATTGATCGCGAAGATCAACCCACATTTGATGAGTTGTCTTGGCGTGAATAATGCTTTTAGCGATATCTGCTTCAACAGAATGAGTTAACCAAGATATTATCATATTGTTTCACTGATTCCAGAGTTCGAATTCGGTTGAATTTGCATCTTGGGGCGGCTCCTCAATTGTGCCATCAATGAAGCCAATTTTCTTCTTGGCAATAAGAGCATGCATAACTGATTTACTCCAGGATTGGTAATTTGCTCCATTTAATTTGATTGGAACAAGTGAATATCCTGGCTGATCAGAGTGATGCATATAGTAAGGATGTGTTAAATCAACATCCGAAATTTTAAAGCTGGATTTGGCTGATTCCGCCATAAAGGAATTTTTGATATTTAAGAACACCACGATCGATGCTCTATTACCATGTTAAGAAATAGAAATAGAAAATAAAATTGGAAAAGTGTATGATCTTCATTCAGGTTCACGTGTAATTAGATACAAACTATCAACTAACGCCTAAAAATAGAAAAAAAATATATAACAAACTAAATCTTGTAAATAAATAAAATACACGATTAATCAAATTTATACTAACAACTCCCTAAATATCTCACATATATTCTAACTAATATATCTCCAAAATATCCTCTTAATAAAAATAGTGGACAATATTTTTTAGCCTTTGGAAAGGGGAATGAAACATTCCTTATAAGGAGGTAGAAACCTCTCCCTAGTAGACTCGTTTTAGAATTGTTCGGTTGATGGTGATGTGTAATGGACAATATTTGTTAGCGAATGGATTGTGAGATTGAACGTAGGTTGGAGAGGGGAAGAAACATCCCGCATAAGGATGTGAAAACCACTCCTTAATAGATGTGTTTTAAAACCGTGAAGTTGACAATAATACGTAACGAGCCAAGGCTGAATATATTTACTAATGGTGGCCTTGAGCTATTACAAATGATTAGTTGGAACAACTCTTAGTTGTAATAACTCAATTGGTTAGAGCATGCGACCTTTAACAACAAGGTCGGACATTCTACTAATAGGAAGGAGTTCATTCCTTAAGGTAGTGGAAAACATCTTTTGAGTAGAAATTTTGAATCAATTTAATAAAAAAGAATAGCACTTTATAAAAGAAAACCTTTCTAAGTTGTCAAAAATCCACATCTTTTGAGTAAAAATTTTGAACCAATTTAATAAGAAACACTTTACAAAAGAAAACCTTTCTATGTTGTCAAAAGTGGGAAAAAACACTTTATAAAAGAAAACCTTTTTGACAAAAGAAAACCTTTCTAAGTTGTCAAAAGTGGGAAAAAACACCTTATAAAAGAAAACCTTTCTAAGTTGTCAAAAGTGGGATTTCAACTCACGAGGACCAAAACTACGTCCTAACACCTTCAACCACCTTCAACCACTTAGCCATTCTAACTATTTATTATAAGACTTAACATTGGTTGGAATGAAGCATTCTTTATAAGGGTGTGGAGACCTCAACCTAAAAGACGCGTTTTAAAACTTTTAAACTTACGACGACACGTAACAGGCCAAAACAAACAATATCTGCTAGCAATTGGAGATGGGAACCAAACATTTACTATAAGGTTGTGGATATCTCTTCCTACTAGACATATTTTAAAATTGTGAGGCTGATGGTGATACGTAATTAGCCAAAGTAGACAATATCTGATAGAGGTACACTTGGTTTGTAACAAATTGTATTAGAGCTAGTCATTGGGTGGTGTGCCAACGAGATTGCCGGGAACACAAAGGGGTGGATTGTGAGATCCCATGTCAATTGGAGAGGGGATGAAACATTTCTTATAAGCATGTGGAAATCTCTTACTATTAGACGTGTTTTAAAACCGTGAGGTTGACGACGATATGTAATGTGTCAAAGTAAACAATATCTGGGCTAATGATTGTTAACCATAAGGTCGGAGGTTCATCTCTCTTTTTAGCAATGGGAATGAATCATTCCATTTTAGTATGTGGAAAAATTTAACTCTCCAACCAAAGTGGACAATGTCATATAATTATGTAGGTTCGTGATTCCTAACATTGTTACATAGTCTTAATCTAGCATTCTTAATAATAATATTGTGTTCTTTTTAGGGGTAGCTTCAATACAAAAACATATGTAAAAAATATTTTCGCATAAAGTAGTTACATCATGCATATTCTAGTGACTCTAAGTCCCTAGAAAACGGGTCATTACATATAATCTACACTTGAACTTTCTATAACTTAGAGAAAAACCCGTGGCAACTCGCTCGAACAAGGATTCGATTACCGCCTACAAGTAGGTTACTTATTTAGTTGCACTAGATATTACTTTTCCTTTTAGGGTGATCACTAATTGTTAGTTAAGGTCACAGAGGAGGGTCATCTCGAGCCGTCAGTTTTATGTGTACAAGTTGTTGTTCATAGTTTTCGAATCTCGTTCCAATTTTTATCAAAATTGTTCTTTGTCACGTCAGTTCTATGTGTTACGAGTTGTTGTACTTAGTTTTCGAATCTTGTTCCAAATTTTATGAATTTTTTTATGTGTCACGATGTGTTATGAATAATGGATTTGAAGTCTTGAAAATTAAGTTATTCTAGTTGTGCATTGAAGTCTTTAAAATTGAGTTATTACAGTTGTGCCCTATTTAGCTTATCTAAGCTATTCCCGACCATTGGTGCCACGTAGTTTAACTCTTCTAAGCATACCAGAAATGAGGTAATTTAGTTATGCTCTTACCATTTGCAATAGGTGAGCTGGCGAATATGTAATATATGACTATATGGCATATATGACTCTTGGAAGATCAGATGATTTGCAACTCGAGATTAGTTGTCGAATATCTTACAAGAAGACCAAAACATACCAAATATATATATATATATATATATATATATATATATATTATGAGTAGTAGGTCGAGTACATAGTTTCTTTGAAGGTTTATGTCAAGGACGCCTATATATTCCAACCATTGAGGAATTATGGAATGAGATATTGTTGGAGGCTCACAACTCACCATTTGTTATGCACCCAGGCAGTACAGAAAATCATAGTGTCCTTGAGATTCGGGCGTAAGGATAAACTTGAAGAACACTAAATTTCTTAGATGCTTGGAAAATCATGTCGTGATAATTGTATTTTTATTTTACCTTTATTTGAATTGTCAGACGTGGGATTTGAACCCATGCCCTTTGATCCCGCATCGGTTTGAGAGAAGAATGAAGAATAACTTATGAGTGTCTGTAAACATCTCTCTAGTAGCGTGTTGTAGAACTGTGATTCTGACGACGATTTGTTATGAGTAAAAATGGACAATATTTTTTAGCGGCTGAAAATGGGAACGAAGCATTCCTTAGAAGAGTGTGGAAACCTCTCCCTAATAGACTCTTTTTAGAATTGTGAGACTGATGATGATACGTAATGGGCAAAAGCGGACAATATTTGTTAGCAGTGGGTTTAGGCTATTACAAAAGCTATCAAAGTTAGTCACAAAGCGGTGTGCTAGCGAAGACGCTGGCCCCCAAGGAGAGTGGATTGTGAGCTCCAACATTGGTTGGAGAGGGGATGAAACATTTTAAGGGTCTTGTGGGCTTGAGGTATTACAAACAATTACCTGGAATAGCATAGTTAGTTAGAGTGTGTGGCTGTTAACCACAAGGTCGAAGGTTTAAACCCTCATTCTAGTGTTGGGAATAAGCTTACCATGAATTGAAGGTAAATTAGAGGTGACTTGTTTGATTAATTCTTCTAGTGTTGGAATAAGCTTACCATGAATTGAGGGTAAAAATTAGAGGTGACTTGTTTGATTAATTGTGAGCTCAGCGGCGGGAATAAGCTTACTATGAATTGAAGGTAAATTAGAGGTGACTTGTTTGATTAATTGTCGGCGCATGCCTAGTGACGGTTACAAGTGTCATACCTTTTGATTGTTATATTTGCTTATTATGATATGACTTGTTGTAATGATGAGATATATAAGTTATAGAATATCATATTGACACCTTATGTCATTGAGGAACGTGACATGATATGAAAGTATGGTATTGCATTGTACACTACCTTATTCATAGTTATATGCCATTATTTTAAACTATTGGGATCTAATTCATATTATATGTTCATGTGTACCGAAATACCTCCCCGTCATGATTAGTACGGACACGTACCTTACGACATTTATGTTAACAATGATGTTATGATACGATATTGTATACACCACAATACTATGTGCACTCCCTTCCCTCCATGGTATACCAACAGCGTGAGCGTATGCTAGTTGAAGCCCAAGTTAATGTTTGTGTATATAAGTTGTGAGTAGAGAAGTACTGCACATCAAATTCTACCCGAAATGAATATGAGACCAAGGCCATGAAATGATATTTTATGATAACCATGATTTCACGTGTTTGCATTACCCTATACTAGTAGTGGGGTTACTTAATGAGTATTTCTTAAAATACTAAAGACATGTGCTGCTCTTATTTTTTAGGTAAATGCAAGGCACCTCAGCACAAATGACGATGTCGAGATGACGACCATGGGATCCAATGTACACAACACTAGTGAGATAGAGGGGTAGGATCAAACTTACAAAGACGGTTAACACCATGAGAATGAAGGAGAAGAAATAGGATGTAGACAACGAGTTTTTATACGAAGGAATGAAGAAAGGAAAATGCGTGGAAATGAGTGGAGAAGATGAAGTCCACCTGTTCGGACCCAAACTCGAATACCCGCAACCTCATTCTAGTCAAGCAACCCCATACCCAGTTTGGTATAGTAACTAGATACCCAACACCACAACCTGATACCCACCAACAACCAGTCCAGTAGTCTAGTTCCTCTGTGCTTTGTCCAAAAACCCACATTCAAGCCCAAATGCACAGAACACAGTCCAACCCACGGATCCACTACACAGACCTGTGCACCCACATGAACATTTGAGACCTGCGCCTCGAACCACTTCGAAACCTGCTCATATGTCATTGTCCCTCAGCGACAGGGTCACTATTGCATACACCGGCTCCTTCGATTCGGCATTTGGGAGTCCTAGGCTAAAAAATGGCGTATTAGGCTCGGTTTGAAATTTTGATAACGACCTTTACGTTTTTTGCCCTCCCAAAGCTTATTTTTACTCTAATAGAAATATTTAAGTGTAGTATAAAGTCTTATTTCTGAAGTTCAAGTTAAATTAGATTAGAAATGTAAATTACTAACGAAATGAGATGGGCGTTTTAATAGGAAACAACTCCTGACAACACTTGGAGTAACTTCGAGAGACAAAATTCAAACGTACTTGAGTTTAAAGAAAATGTCGGCCAATACCAACCAAGTAAGTGGCCTGACTATCCTTGTGCTACCCCTATGATATTTTTAACAATAGGTTCTTAAGATCATTAGTTCCATGTGTTTGCATTCCTAGCCTCAATAGTGGGGTCAAGTATTCCTTAAAATACTCAAGCCTTGTGCTACTTCTATTTTAGATAAGAGCTAGACACTCCTATACAACTGACGAGGACATCACAAATAGAGATAATGACACGTGCATAGAATAGTAGTATTTAATTTTCTTAGGCATAGGTTAGTATAGGGCATTTTTACTTTGATGTTTTAATGGTTTTAGTTACTATTTCTTTATGTTGTTTTAAAGACTCTTTCAAATGAGTAAGTCCATACCACTATTTTAAGATGAAGTTTAAATGCTTAATTTCGTATAAGAGCATAGGATATGATGACGGTGGAAACTTTAGGTTAATAGAAATCTAGGGTCGTTATCGTTGGTATCAGAGCTTTAAGTTATAGATTCGGTAGACTTGCCTAAGAGATAGGCTTGCAACGTTCCATGATTTCACAATCGATGTCATGTCACCATCAGGTATGTCTGGTATAAGATAAGATAAAGAAATGTCTTTAATTGCATGTACTTTTTTTTGTTTACTAATATTGAATGTAATTTAGTATCAAATATGTGGAGCTCTAACTATATGATTTATGGAAGCATTATGTTCTACCTAGTTGTATTTTTATGAATATGTCATGTTTACTGAATTATATGTTGTGATTATATGTGATATGATGCAATTTATGTTAGAGAGATATAGACTTAAGAAATTATATATTGGTTTTAGCATCATGTCACATAAAGGACACTAAAGAGAATGACAAGGAAGGAGATGACCCTGTATTAGAGGTAGAGGAAAAGGTGGTGGTGAAGATAGCCTACCTCGTGAAGGTTTAGTGACTAGGGCGGACGCACCTTAAGTTGTGCTACCTTAGGCTACGCACCTCCAGTAGCACCGATAACTCAAATAAATCCCACTACAAGCCTATGTGAGAATCATTTCAGGCAATACGATGATGCCCACTCAACAAGCCAATAGGGTGTGGAAAGGGGAATGAAGCCAACAAGCCAATAGACAATCCTAACTGCTTATTGTTATACGTAAGAATTACTATTTCCATTGGTGTGATGTCTAGGGTGTGTTTCCTTTTACGGAACCAAAAGTAAAACAATTAGAACTTATTTTTTAACGTGGACAATATTATACTATTATGGAGGTTCGTGATTTCTAATCATCAAGCATTCTTGATGACATTTTATGGGTAAGATTATCCATCCTTTTCTATTGAATCAAAACCCTTGAATTGAGTTATAATGTTTTAATAATTTTCAGTGAATTATAATTTTTTAGTTCATTTTTGGGGTATCTTTGAGTTTTCTAACTTTGTTACTTAGTCTTAATCAAACATTCTCGATGAGATTTCATAGGTAATATTATCGTCCAACCTTTTCTACTGGATCAAAACCCTTGAATTGAGTTATAATGTTATAGTAATTTTTAGGGGTAGCTTCGGGTCGTTGAAATAAAATGTAAATGCAACTTTGAGCCGAATTGATTTTAGGTTTCCCTTTTAAGGTGTTTGAAGTATATTGACAGTACCTATATTGCTCGTAGTTTGTAAACAAAACATATTCTGTTTTCAATAAAGTTATTATTGATATTTATTTATTAAAGATTTCTATTGAATAAAGTAAATGTTTCGATCATTAATCTAAATCCAATAAACTAAGAACACTCTGGCTATAGTATGATTACTTGAACTATATGTAGAGACACAAGAGTGGATCAAGTTCAAGTATATAGTCAAAATGAGTTATAGTACAGGGATAAGGCTGAGTACCTTATTTTGGGGACACTATGGATGCGACCAACTTTTGTATATGATATAAACAATGTGATCACTAAATTGTACATCTAGAGACATGTGAATGGGAGCGTCCTATGCAATGAGTATTGCATAAGATCGGACCATGAAAAAAACCTCTCTCACCTTATAATGTCGTTTACTATTGAGACTGATTTTTTCATTTATGACCTAGGTAACTCGATCTTAATCCTGAGCTAACTATGAACTCTAGTTTATTCGAAATTATCCTTAGATTTTCATGGGTGAGAGTGGCCCGAGTTCGTCGACTCAGTAAGCCTCCCATTTTAAGGGTAAGACTGGATGGATGAATAGTTGAGGACATACGGTGTATGATGGAATTCACTCCTACCCACTTTTAGGGATAGTAGAGAGGTTGTTCCCTTAAGTACTGACTTCAAGTCTTGAACGAGGAGCCCCACCCTCTTATGGGCCCGAGAGGGATTCGGTTTGGTGGTTGAACCACAAACCAATTGTTCATTAGAGGATCAGTGAGACTTAAGGAACAAAAAGTAACTTTAGGGGTAAAACTTTAAATTGACCCAGCTCTAGTTACGATCAACCTGTGAAGGATCGACTTACTAATTATGGTTATATCAAATGGACATAAATATATCTATAGTGAGAGGAGTGCAACAACTAGGCTACAATGGAGTGTCCTAGTAGTGAACGAATGTTGGATAACAAGGTTAATGAGTTTAGCCGGTTAATCTCGGATCGTTGGAGCCCATGAGATGTAGGTCCATTAGGTCCCTCTGGTAGCTCATATCGAACGAAACCTTAGAACAGTGTGACGAGTGAGTTCAAAGTTTTCGAATTAGAATTAGGGAATACACGCTAAATATATACGATATATTTAACCTCATTTTTTTTAGTTATGAATTGAACAAAAAAAGAGAATTGGAGATATTTAAATAAGATTTAAATATTTTAATTATGAATAGTGATAGATACTCAATATGTGCTGGAATTAATTGGAATTGACATTTTATTTAATGTTAAATATTAATTAAAATTTTTAATTAATCATTTAATATTATTTTGATTCGTAATTAATTGTTAGATTAAATAAAGAAAGTCAAAATGTTTACTCCACCTAATGAAAAAATTCATGCTTGAGTTAGTGGAATATTGAGGGTCAATATATGGTTTAACCAAACTTGCATGCTTGCCACATAATCCCACAAATTAGAGTGGAATTTTGAGTGCCAAAATTTGGTAATCTCAAATTTGCATGAACATGCAAATATGACTCTATAAATAGAGTGATCAATGTACATGGAAATTCTTCTTCAAAAACTTTGAAAAAATCTCTCAAAACTCTCTCTTTACCTATACTAAATTTCTATCAAGTTTCATCACTCACCGGATTCCACAATCCTATTCTAAGGTCGGAGAATAGTACGAAAGACACTAGCGGTGGTTCGAAACCATTCGTTTGGAAGAATGAATTTGAACTACAAAAGGTCAGTATTCAAACTCAATAAGTTTCAAAGCTTTTGAACATGCTAGCTAATTTACTATAATTGATGTACTTAGAGTGCCTAAGATCCAAATTTCTTCCGCACGTGTTATAATAACACCAACAAAATGAACCTAAACTGACAACATAATTTATGAACAAAGGAAACAAAAAGATATTTAAAAAGAGAGAAAACCCAAAAAGTAGCAAATTCCCTCAAACACTGAAAATGGATAGCCATTCACCGTGAGAAAAACACAAAAAATGGAAGAAAGAGGGTGCCAATGAAGGAGTAGGGAAGCAAATGGGGAAGAAGAAATATAAGGGAGATGGGGGGCTTTGGGGCTTCAAAGCTAGATTATGGCGGGCAAAAATATCTCTAGATGCACTAAATTTTGTCACGTAACATACATACACAATAGGCAAGCGTCAGAAATGCTATCAAGGTCTTTCAATGCTTGTCAATTTAGTTGACCTTGTCCATAATATTTTGTGCTTTCAGAGAGATATTTCTTCTAACCATGGTAAACCAAATATTGATTCTCATTTTTGCTGCATTTTCATTTATCGCAAAACAAATTATTGGAAGATTTAAAATATGAGTATTGTAGTCTACTAATCCTCGCAGAGTTCCTGACCGACGCGATGCGTGCTAAGTTAGGAACAATGAGTATTTCTATCATTTGGTATGTATGATGTTACATGCTGCTAAAGAAATTAGTAGACGGACAGTAATTGCTAAAGAAATTAGTAGACGGACAGTAATTGATTGAGAGTGAGTCTTACATACTAGTCTTAAAATTCTAAATAACCATATAGAAGTAACCTAAGGAGAGGTAATTGAAATATCTTACTAACTTACAAATGATCCAAGTAAAAGAAACTAGGAATTAACTGAGAATAAAACTTAAGAACAACTAGAATGATAAGTAATAAACTTGTGAATGACAAGTTAGCTATTTATTAAGTAAATTAATTACTTATCAAGATTATTTTAACTTTTTTGGCCAAATAAGAAGTTGCAGGCCAATCGAGGACGAGACCAGCAGGCTCGAGACAACAAGGAACCCTTTTCTAAGTCTGTTTTAAGTACATGTGCTTTTGTTGTTGAAAACTTACTTTGATATTTTGTGTTGTAAAATATACTTGATTCACATGTTTTACTTGTCATGTTTGAAATTTTTTGTTGTATGACCGAGTTTCGAAGCAAAATATCTATGTTAGTGGTAACTCATGTGAATCGAGCTGTCGATGAACATGTGTTGCAGTAGAATTGCTCGAGAACTATGCAGTAACAGCGGGGATCGTCCTAAGGCATCCAGTCGTGTCTGTTTATTTTGGATTTCTACATTTAGTTTTAAATTGTTTGTTGACTATTGGTCAAGATAAGAAGCGCTGCTCGAGAACTATGAGGTCACAGAGGGTGTCATCCTAAGGAATCCAGTCGTCTGTTTATTTTAAATTTCTACGTTTCTTTTTTAGTTGTTTGTTGGTGGTCGATCGAGGTAAGAAGGTGTAACACCCAAAAAATGAAGCAAAGCCACCCACGTAAGACCAAAAGGATCCAATAACGAAATTAAGAGGATTAAGCTAGGAAAAGAGTCTTAAGCAAGTCATTTCTAAACACTAATGAGTAACTCTAAGGACTAAGGCCTTTGGAGAAGTATTGGGAATAAAAGCCTAAGCGAAAAGGACAAAAAGGTCACTTTCCAATTTTTAAGGAACTTTTTGGATATTTAATTCCTTCTAGTGGGAATTTCAAGATACTCAAGGACCAAAAAATGACTAAGAAGATAGTAATAAAATATTCTAAAAGTTGTAAATTACCAAATTACCCTGATGATATGGATAATTATGAAAGTGTCATTCTATGGAACAAGAAGATAGTAAGTTGCCCTAGCCAAGAATCAAAAACTCCTAAGACCTCCCGCGGTACAACGTGCTCATGACTTAGACTACGCTGCTTGGAACGCATGAAGCCTTGAGCTTAGGTGTTCAGACTGTATCATAGGGAAAATCCTTGATGCAGGATTATACTACATCTCCTGGAACTTAAGAAGTCTTGAATGTTGGTTTTCAGACTATGCCGCTTGGAATGCATGAAGTCTTGGGCATAGGTTAGCGGACGGTATCGGAGGGCAAGCCTTTAGATGCGGGTTAAGACTACGTCGCTTGGAACTCATGAAGACATGAACGTAGGTTAAGACTGTTGTTGGGTTTTATGTCCTAAAACTCATAGTTTGTAAACAAAAACATATTTTATTTTCAACAACACATATTTTATGTCCTAAAACTCTTTGGGGTATCCTACGAATATACATAATTTTGAACGACGTTCTAATTTCTTGGAGTTTTGCAACAACACATGTGTTGAACATCCTCAAATCCTGAAGTGATGTAAACTACCTTGACGCCCTTTCCATAACTCATAAGGTGTTTCTGAAACACTCTTAGTCGGAACCATGTTCAAAATGTATGTAGCAGTCTCCAGTGCATATCCCCAAAACGGATCGGATAATTAAGAGAAACTCATCATAGACCGAACCATGTCTAATAGAGTTCTATTTCTCCTTTCTGATACACCATTTTGTTGAGGCATACCCGGGGCTGAGAGTTGAGACCATATTTTATGTTCTATCATATAGTCCTGAAATCTTAAGTACATGTACTCTCCTCCTCGATCTGATCGAAGTATTTTGATAGTTTTACCTAATAGATTCTCAACCTCAGTCTTATACTCTCTGAATTTTTCAAGAGCTTCGGACTTGTGATGCATTAGGTAAAGATAATCAAACCTTGAACAATCATCAATAAAACTGATGAAATATTTATACCCTCCTTGTGCTTTGACATTCATTGGACCATAGAGATCTGTGTGCACGAGTTCTAAGGTTTCTTTGGCTCTATAAATTTTTTCGGAAAACGGTCGCTTAGCCATTTTACCTTCAAGACAAGACTCACATGGAGGTAAAGAGTTGTCTTCTAACTCATTTAGAAGTCCTCTTTTAACCAATCTCTCAATCCTATTGAGATTAATGTGGCCTAGTCTTATGTGCCAAAGATAGGTATTAGGAGAAATCTTTTGTCGTTTATTTTGAGTTTCAGCTATTTTAAACATCTCGGTATTTAAAATAGCTTTTGTTTCGCTCGGTTTGAACATATATAAGTTGTTTTCTAGTTTTGTAGAACAAATATGAATACCTCTTTTGAAAATGAACAGTTCATTGATTTCAAAAGATACTTTATACAATTGTTCTAATAAACAAGAGATAGATATTAGATTTCTTTTCATTTCATAAACAAAAAGTACATTATCTAATATAATGAATCTATCTCCAAAAAACAACTTTAAATTTCTTACTGATCTTGCTGAGACAATCTCTCCTGTTCCAACCCTAAGTGTTATCTCGCCATCCGCAAGCATTCTCCAAAAGCTAGTTTCCTGGTAAAAAGAACAAATATGATTAGTGGCCCCTGAATCTCGTATCCAAGTTTAGTTATTATACTCTACTAAACATATTTCTACAACGAGTAAATCATATTTACCTTGTTGTGTCTTTTCGGCTTTCTTCTCTGCAAAGTATTTTGGGCAGTTTCTCTTCCAGTGTCCGTTTTGGTTGCAATGGAAACATTTTCCTTTATCTGTTTTTTGAACATTGTGTTTTCAGTTAGTAGGAATCTTATTTTTCCCTTTACCCTTCTTCTTCATCAAAACACAATTGAAGGACCAGACTTATTTTTGGAGGACGATCCTCGTAGTAATTTCTTGGAGATAGCAACATTTGCTTCTCCTGTTTGTCTCTTGTTCGTTAAGAGGGACTGATAAGTCTGTAGCACATTGAGAAGAGTAGTCAAGTTATATTCTATTTTGTTCATTATCACATTTGTGCGAAACTGGAAGAAGCTCTTCGAAAGAGACTCCATGATAAAACTGACTTGACTCTTCTCATCTATGACAGCTTCATTTTCTTCTGCCACATTGAAATGGACCATCATGTCCAAGACATGTTCTCTAACTGAGATCCCTTCTTTCATACGGCAGTTGTAAACGTATTTTATTGCATCATGTCTAAGGGAGAAAGTCGGTTGTCCAAAACATCTCTTTCAGAGATTCCATAATCTTTTTAGCAGTACCCATAACATTGCGTTTCTTAGCCAAAACATCAGATATGCTGGCTAAAATGTACACTCGGGCTTTATCATTTTCCTTTGACCATCTGTCATATGTATCCTGAACTATTCGGTTTGCATTTGTGCTGGGGTTTGGAGGACATTCCTTAGTTAAAAAAAACCTTAAATCATCAATTACAAGTGTTGTGTTTAGGTTTGATTTTCAAGTTGCGTAATTGTCGCCGTTTAATTTCTCAAAAGCGAGTAATTGTACTATTGAGTTTGTAATGCTATGATATAAAGAAAATTTTATTAGTGATTTGACTTAATCCTGTTTAATCCAATCATTTTTAGCAAATGTAATAATGTACCAAAAAATTATTAATTTGCAACCATACTTTAGTGAGTTAGAGAAACTACTACTAAGAGGCAGCCAATCACTCATTCACTAAACCAAGACATTCTTGACTTAAACGATAATCCCAGAATAACTCTTGTTCCTATAGTGTTTTTAGTTATCGCTATTTTGGTCAAGAATATACTAACTCTTAGTAATTCTTCGTAAGTGTGACCCGCCAGTTTCAGACCTCAGAGATCAGTCCCAACAATACTATCGATTGAAAAAGCCAAAGTTGGGAATGGACCTAAGAAATCCTATCCATTTCTGGAGTTTGCGTTGTTTTGACTCCCATGTTACAACCCTCCGAATAGGTAGTTGCTCTAGGGCAACATGCAGATGGAACATGGGAATCTCACGGTGCTACCTAGTGGTGGAGACCATAGGACGTGTTGATATATTTTCTTCTCCCACTTACTATAAATACTTTCTCTATTCACCTTGTTATTGACTCATGCAAATACCTTCTGAATGGAGGACGCTCCCAGGGCGACACGAGACCGAGCATGAATCTCACGGTGTGAATTTTTCAGAGAGCGTGAAAGGAAAACGATGTATCTCATATACCTTTTTCCTCCCACTATGTATTTTAGACGGTTGGGTATACTCATTACTTATGTATATTCCAGCTAATTGAATATAACTTAAGTCTAGGTGAGTTTTCTAAAACTTAGATCACACAAGCATGCTCATAAAACTGGGCTAACTAAGCTCAAGTACTGATCCGATCTCCAGGTAGTACGTGTTCCGTAAACCGTCAACTTAA
>NW_019272223.1:60400-65483 GCF_002738345.1 Cucurbita maxima
CCATGATATCATGCGGGTCCTTTTCTGTTCTGTGGTGTCCGGCGACGTGTAACACGTTGTGCCCGACAAAGTCAGGCCCAGGGGGTATGTATACGAGCCCGCCTGGTGGGTCCATGTACACATACATGGGCCGTGTGTGAAGGAGTACCACACACCTAACCCTCCCGGAATAGAAAAGTGCCCAAGGCTATGTAAATTTTATGAAAAGTTAGATCCCGCTCATATGTTGCATGTGTTTGCATTCCTAACCCCAACAGTTGGGTGACTTACTGAGTATTTCATAAAATACTCAAGCCACGTGATACCTACATTTTTCAGGTAAAGGCAAGGTGCCAATGTACGATTGACGGCGGAGCTGAGAACACCATGGAAATTGGAGAGGGGATATTTTTAGGAGGTTACGTTTATTTGACTATCTTTAAGTTAAAGCACTGAGTATTGTTTTATTTATATTTATTTTGGATTTAGTTATTGAAGGTTAATTTTCGGAGATAGGTTTATTTAGAATTTATGAATCTTTATGAAATATTTCCAAAGGTTATTTATGATGAGTTTCCGTGTAACAAATTATGCTTGCATGCTCAAGCCACGTGATACCTACATTTTTCAAGTAAAGGCAAGGTGCCAATGTACAGTTGTCGGCGGAGCCGAGGACACTATGGAAGTTGGAGAGGGGATATTTTTAGGAGTTTGCGTTTATTTGACTGTCTTAAGTTATAGCATTGAGTATTGTTTTATTTAGATTTATTTTGAATTCAGTTATTGAAGGTTTATTTTGGAGATAGGTTTATTTAGAATTTATGAATATGAAATATTTCCAAGGGTTATTTATGGTGAGTTTCCGCATAACAAATTATGCATGCATGCTCAAGCCACGTGATACCTACATTTTTTATATAAAGGCAAGGCGCCAATGTACGGTTGATGGTAGAGCTGAGGACACCATGGAAGTTGGAGATGGGATATTTTTAGGAGTTTACGTTTATTTGACTATCTTAAGTTATAGTATTGAGTATTGTTTTATTTAGATTTATTTTGAATTCAGTTATTCAAGGTTTATTTTTGGAGATAGGTTTGTTTAGGATTTATGAATCTTTATGAAATATTTCCAAGGTTATTTATGATGAGCTTCCGCGTAACAAATTATGCATGCATGGGTGACGTCACTAATTAGGTTTAGAAAATTAGAGCGTTGGGCGTTACAGCGAAGACCATGGGACAATCTCCTAATGTATCATTACTTTCATTTTTGTATCGATAGACCATGGGACCATAGATGTTCATAAAATTTGTGTCTCATAAATTTCTGAAATTGAAAAAAAAAATAATATTTTTATACACTTTCAAGTTTATATAGTATATATCTCTAAACAATATATAATATGTAAAATTAATTATTTTATATATATCTAATAGAGTTTCAACAACATTAAAATCAATTAAATATTATGTATGTGAATTTTAAGTTACTAGATTTAATGTCCAATGTCTTAACCACTAGACAATGGGACCACAAATATCTTAAATTTTGTGTGTCATAAATTTATGAACTTTAAAAAAAATAATAGTATCTTATAGATCTCTAGATTTTGAAAATTAGTTGTGTCTTTGTTTTTAGTTTTACAATTATTCAACCATTCTTCTTCACTCATTTCCATCCTACTTCAATAAAGTTCACATAAAGGTTATTCTTAAACAAATTTAACGTTAAAAAAAAGATACTTATTTAATAGGTTTTTCCTATCCATATTTTTTAAAAGTTTATCTGAATATTCTAGGTAACATTACCGAAGTTAAAAAATCAAATTATTTGTGTTTACAAAAAGAAGACAATAATGAAACTCATGTGCTACGTATTAATATATCAATGACTATTTAGATCTAAACAGTTACTTACTGTGACCATTCTCAACTTGTTAATACAATCTCTAATAAATACAAAGTTAATAGTGAGAAAAGAAAAAACAACAAAAGTTGTTCTCCAATGTGAGTTAGGTTGAGAATCTCAACTCGCATTTTAAGGACATGTAAATAAAATATAGATTGTCAAGACGTAGATTGTTAAAGATGGTCATACTAGACCTTTTCTCTAGGGTTGAAATGGCTACCATTTATTTAGGATGTATATTTGTAGGAATGTTAATACCACTAAATTAATTTATTAGTGGGGGTTTGAAGTTAGGTTAATTTTATCCTTCCTAACTTTGTTAGTTTGTAACGCTATAAAAGTCAACCAAGTTGATTTGTTTATAACACAATTGATTTCAGAGTTTTAGTTTGTGTGTATACAACATTTGTATCAAAGCTACACCGCAAGGCCTAATTGTGAGAAGAAGAAACTGCAGTCTTTTTTCTTGAAGAGTGAGTTGAAAGAGATTCAAAGTATGGCAGCTGAAACCAATTTTGTTCAACCAACAATTCCTAAGTTTGATGGCCTCTATGATCATTGGTCTATGCTTATGGAAACTTTATTCGTTGAAAGGAATATTGGTCCTTGGTGGAGACCGAAATCCCTACCGTAGCCAAAGGTGTATAGATTATCGAAGCACAACAAAAAACAATTGCGTACCCGAATCTGAAAGACTTGAAGGTCAAGAATTATTTTGTTCTAAGCCATTGATCGAAGTATTATGGGAACGATCCTTAATAGAGATGCTGCAAAAAAAAAAAAAAATTGGGACTCTATGAAGCAGAAATATCAGGGTTTCACAAGAGTCAAAAGAGCACAACTCTAAGTTCTTACGAAAAAGTTTGAAGTCTTACAGATGAAAGAGGGTGAGAGCGTTGATGCATATTTTGCTTGAAGTCTCACCGTTGTAAAAAAGATGAAAATTCATGGCGAAACATGAAACAAATGGTGATTATTGAAAAAATCATGGGATCAATCACCTCAAGATTTGACTATGTGTAAGTGAGGAACAAGAACTAAAGGTGACATACGATAATAGATTCGGTGGAAGAGGAGGTGATCGAGCTCGTGAAGCTTTTCGAGGAAGAGGTAGAGGAAGAGGAAGAGGAAGAGGTAGACATCCATTCAACAAAAGTACAGTTGCGTGTTATAAGTGTCATCAGTTAGGACACTTTATATATGAGTGCTCTCAATGGGAAAAAGAAGCAAATTATGCTGAACTTGAGGATGAAGAGAAATGTTGTTGATGTCATGTGTGGAGCTCAATCAATCTAGGAGGGAAGATGTTTGGTTCCTTGATTTGGGGTGTAGCAATCATATGTGTGCAAACAAGGAATGGTTCTCAGATTTTGACGAGAAATTCCGACAATCTATGAAGCTTGGAAATAATTTCAAGATGGTGTTAGAAAAAGGTAACATTAGATTGCAAGTTATTGACGTCAAGGTAATCACTGATGGTTTTTATATACCTAAGTTGAAAAACAATCTATTAAGTCGTGGACAATTGCAACAAAGAGGGGTATCTATTTTGATACAACATGGAGATGTAAAATCTATCATCCCAAGAAGGGGCTTATTCTGCCAACAACAATGTCTGCAAATAGAATGTTCATATTACTTGCAAGAATCATGTGGCAAACCGCCACTTGCTTCCAAACAATTATAGAAGACAATACTCATCTTTGGCACCGCAAATATGGGCATCTAGGTTTCAAAGGTTTGAGAACATTGCTGGTGGATCAATATGGCAAGCCTAGAGGGGGGTGAATAGAGTTTTAACGGTAAAGGTGTTTAAACGTGATTAATTTTTTTTAATGATGAAATTTTTTATGAATAAGTAGAATATGATCATTACTAGAACAAAATAATTCAAGTCAAAACAATAATCAAGTAGAACATGCAATAAATCACAATAATAATTTTGAAATTAAATAGGAAAGAGTTAGAGAAAGTGACACCGTAATTTTATAGTGGTTCAATCAAACTCGACCTACTCCACTCCCCAAGCGCCTTTTGGGAATTTGAATAAAGAACTTTCTCAACTCTTTCCACGGATCACAGCCAAACCGCTACACTGCTCTTTTTACGAGTTCAAGAGCAAACTCAATCCTTTCCACAGCGTAGGATCAAACCGATACAAGTATTTGAGTTTGATAATAATACACCATAACTCTCTCAAAGAGTAGATTTACAATTTGGGATACTTACAACTATTTCCTCACAATACAATAATAATCCCTCTCAAGAATAAGATGAAGAGAAATAAACTTGTAAGCTTGGAGAGAGCAACAAACAATGGAGACTTTGAACAAATGAGGATTGGAGAATTTATGGATTGGAGAATATAATAATATAATAATAATAAAAGCTATATGAGTATCTACCAAAATTTTAAAATATAATAATATAATAATATGATATAATAATAATAAAAATTGATTGAGTAACAATTAGATTCAAATTTATATTTTGTAAAAATAATTTTATTTAGAAAAATAATAATAAGAAAAACTCCACCATTTGTTACTCTTCCAACATCATAAATGTCATACTTTGATATATTTTAATTTGTCCATCATTTTGATTTTGTTACCACATCATCACGTCGGGTATGTTGTCTCGACTCTAATTTCTTCGTTTTAGCTCTTATTTGAGTAATTGAAAAGTCGTTGTAATCGTTATTCCCAACATTATATGGTGGACAATTCAAAATACTTCAAGTAGTTAATACTTAAAAGTAGGTTTGTTATCATCAAAACATCAATCAATTAATTGATTGAAATGAATTAAAGTGAGATCAAGGATCAAAAAGCCAACAATTGCAACATAAACAAATGGTGAGAGAGTTACCCCAATTGAAAATGTCGTCTAAAATATGCATTGATTGCATGGTGGGAACGCAACATAGGGATGCATTTCCAAAGAGAAGTTTATGGAGAACAACACAAAGACTGCAACTGGTACATGCAGACATATGTGGACCCATCAAACCTATTTCCAACCGTAATAAGAGGTATTTTATAAGTTTTTTTTTTTTATGATTACAGCCGCAATGTGTGAATATATTTTCTTGCTGAAAAATCTAAAGTCTTTACTATCTTCACGAATTTTAAAAATTTTGTTGAGAAAGAGACTGGAGATTTTATTCGTTGTCTACGCACAGATAAGGGTGGA